>NW_024735442.1:5761528-5799028 GCF_018991925.1 Homarus americanus | reverse complement strand
CTTGACCATGGATGTCTGTGAAGACGCTGATTTGCTAAATAGCTAAATCGTCCATATTGAAGACAGGGAGAGATTTGTCTATGCCATAAACAATATATTAGGGTGATTTGCCTGTGGAGCTTTTGATCCCTGTTAATTGAGGTTGTGACTTGAGGTAACCCATCCTACTATGCATTGTGCATTGTATTTACAAGATGACGAAGAATCTCAATGATTTTACGATTGGTTCTTTCGACGAGGCTATTTGCCTGTTGATGATAGCTGTGATGAAGCTTTGTTGGGTGCTCACTGAGGAGGCTTGATTTGTAGATTGCTGTATTGCAGACATATTTATGCTAAAAGTTGATTTCTTGAACTCTAATCCGTTGTCGGAGAGAAGAACCTTGGGCGTAGTAATAAAGCATATGAGATGCATAACTAGGGCGTGAGCCACAGATTCGGTTGATTTATCCTTCAGTGGGACTAAAATCACAAATCTAGAGAAATGATCGATACACACCAGTATGTAAAGTATGAGGATCCTTGGTGACTCCTCAGGAGTTGTAACAAGTCAGTGGCGACTGTGTCAAACGGACATTCCGGTGTAGGATATTTGAACATTGGCGCAGTGGGAAAAGTAGTACCCTTGTGCTGCGCACACGATAAAATCTTAGCAATGTGTTGCCCTGTCTCTTTTCATTGTATTTTCCAAAAATATATATTTTTTAATTCCGTGAGGCATGTGTCGCGCCTGGGATAGCCTGCTTGAGGTACATTTTGGTACAACGTTAATGCCATTGCACGAAGTGTATCACGTACGACAATTTGCGTAACAATACCCTGAGCTGTCCGTTTGCAGTTATGGAGTATGTCCTGTCGTAATTCAGATTGACTGAATGGAAAAAGTAACTTCAGTAGAACAGCCTCCTCCCCCGGCTCTAGAGCAAAAAATGACTGTAGACCGCAAGGGATCAAGTCGTTGTTCATCTCGTAATTGCGAGAGAGTGAACGAAGATACAGACGTCACTGGTGGTGTGTTCCTGGACAAGGCGTCGGTGACTAAATTCGCTCTTCCCGGAAAGTACTTGAACACGGGGGCGAATTCCTGAATGGTCAGATACCAGCGTGCTAGTCTGCCTGATTTTTTTTTTTTCGTGGAACAGCCGTCATTGCCAAAAGATCCGTATGAACGGTTAAGGGATAACCAAAAAGTAAATCCTTAAACTTCTTTAAGTGCCCAGATAACATCTAATGTTTCCAGGTGCGTTACTAAATAGCGTGTTTCTGCGACATTAAATGTACTACTGGCGTAAGCATTCACTCTATATTTCCCTCGTGTGTCCAGCTGCATGAGTACAGCACCGAGCTATCGTTCTGAGGCGTCGGTACACAGAGTAAATGGGTGAGTGGAGTTAGGAAATGCCAAAACAGGTGCAATAAAACTCGTCTCCTGTTCATCATTCCATACAAATACGGCGCCTTCTTGATAAATTAAGTCAGCGGCGATGCTAACGTCGCATATCATTTTATAAAAGTACGATAATATCCTGATGAATCAAGAAAACTACGCACCTTATCAACGGTTGTAGGACGTGGGAACTGTGCAACAGCTTTGACTTTGCCGTCTCCGTCGACTACATGGCCAAGAAAGTGTTTCCTTGATATTAAAGATTCACATTTAGAGAGTTTAACTTTAAGTCCCGCTGTAGAAAGTTTCTGGAAAACTTCATTGAGTTTGGCTAGAAGACTGTCTGCTTCATTACTGACTACGATGAGATTATCGAAATAGGCACATGCTGTGTTACCTATTAAATCACCAAATTTAAGTGTTGATCATGCAATGAAGAGTCAATGGCGCATTTCGAATGCCGACAGGCATACGTAGCAATTCAAAATTGCCCAAAGAAGTGCTGAGGGCAGTATTATCTTTGAATAAAGATTGCAATATATCGCTCAGAACAGGTATTGAGCGCCTATCCGGGATAGTGGCATCGTTGACTCGCTGAATATCAATGACTAGGGGCCAACTTCTATCCTTCTTAGGGACTAAAAACCATGGGCAACTGAAAGTGGACTTTGAATGTGAGACAACTTCTGTTGTAGTATATCTTGAACCATATCTTGTACTACAGCGCGCTAGCAATGTACTACAGCGCGCAGGCTATGAGGTAGTCTGTAAGCTGGTATGTAAATCAGGTTTCTCCAGTCATTAAAGATATGTGAAGTGAAGTGACACTCGTCTGACCTAGTGGATTGCCAGGTAAAGCTATAATATTTTTGTAGTCGGCAAGCAACTCGAGGAGCCTAATCTTGCATTAATCGATCCATCCTCTCCTGTCTGGTGTATTTATGTAAGTGTAGGTGTAACGCTACTAATTAGAAACTGTGTAGGCTGTAAAGCAACACTAGTATGGTAAACTAGATAATGACACAAACAACATCCTTGTTTCAATATTCTGGGAGCGCCTGGTCTGTTGAGAATGAGGACATCTATTAAACAACCAGGAAGAATCGTACTCAATGTAGATTCACATGCAAGACCTATAACCCTGGAAGTTTCCGTAAGACAGACTACGTCAGTCCCAGTGAAAACGTCAGGTAAGCGAACAGTGGCTCTGACTGTTTCCTCATTCTGAAAATGAAAAGTGCCTGTTAAGACTGCAGATATTACAATCCAACCTGGGACACGCTGAGGCTCGATATCCATCTTCCTCGTAGTAGGAGAGTTGGGTAAAACATTCACCCTGGCGTTGTTACGGCTGTACTTATCCCGCGTCTTGTTGAACAAGACGGTGGTCTTCCCCCGACTACTTATAATAGCGATGACATGACTGTCGTGGCTTTCTATCATACCTCGAATCCTTACACCTGTCGGTACAGTAGTAAACTTGGCCTGAACAGCTACTGAATGGGATGGAGGTAGGTCTCGTCGTGGTCTTGAATTTGCTGTAGGATTTGTGTAGTATTTAAGTATGTTATCACCTTGCTGGAGCTGGTAACAATAGTCAATGATATGACCATTAGTGTTACAGTGCTTGCTTAACAGCTGCTGTTTAGGTTTCGTGCAAGTAACTTTGGAAACCTTGTGATGAACCGGCACCACAGGTGTAACTGTACTGGCCAGTGGGGTCCGGGCTACCTTAAGTGGGATCTTACGTGCGTAAGAAAGTATTGTATTAGACTGGGCATAATCATCAGTCTTAGCTTGACTGTACGCAGGGTCCCGTAAACATAATATAATAGTCGCAATTTCATCAATGCGTGCTAACTGCTCTAATGATATGGTGCCGTCCTTGTGATCCACATCTTCCACGATTGCAATGTTCTGCACAACATCCTCACATGAACGTAAAAATGCAACTATGTGATAATCATATTCCGCTGTGAACTCGGGAATGTACTCATTCTGAAGCAAAACATTAAATAGAATGGAAGTGTTATTAAACATGCTTGCGCCTGCTCTAACCATTGTTAGTTGGGTGTTAGACAAATTAGATGTCATTGGAGGAATAGAGGTTGTAGGAGGTAGAGTATACTGTCCTGACACACTGGGGATTAGTGGGTAGGGAGAATGAACAGATTCGTACCACGGAGTCTGCCCGCACTACAACAACCCAATCCGCGACCTATCTATGTTCGCCACAGAGATCCACCTTAGATTAAGACTTAGATGATATAAGATCACATTTAACTAGTCACAATCTAGTGAGTCCATAACGTAATACAGTAATAAGATTTTAATAAACATGTAATTGTAAAATCAAACTAGTCATTGTCAACCAAAGTAACCATTGTGAAACCTCATCCTAAATCCTAGGTTAGCTTAGTTAGCCAAAAAACTCTGTAATATGTAAAACAAGGGGTGTCGTCCCCCTCTGTTTAACTCATTAAACTGTTTTTCCAACCTTCCCCCCCCCCCACGACTACAGTATATGTCGTGACTTCTCCATCCCTCATGTCTGGCTGTGCCTTGAGCACCAGCATGCCTTCCATCCTTTCCCCACCTTAACCTAAAAAATAAATATAAATAAAATAAAAAATCCGTATTTAGGTGTGGTGTCTGGTACGGTGTAAATCGCCAAAAGATTGATCGATTAATTGTTCACTAATCTCGATGGAAGTATTTCGGTGTTGATAAATTTGTGTTATATGCATATCTTTCATAATACCAGTAACAATGCCAGTTCCGATAGAGAGAAATGAGTCAGTTAGTATTACGTTTTTTGTTTGTTCAGAGGTACAATTGTAATATTTTCGCTAATTGCATAATGTCTGAACCAGATAAATGAAATAAAGCATCCACAAATAGTAATTCAATCATACATGATTATACTAAATATTAACCTTGTCCATCTAGTAAATTAATTTAATTATAAGTAAATGAGTAAGTGAAAAAACTTAAATTATATTACGTCAGTAATATATAAAGTAATGCACTTTTATATAAAAAAACTATCCTCTCACGACGTATGGCGTGGGATGGTATGCTGTAGAATATGTTTACTGCGTGTAAAAATCTACTGCATGTTGTGAAATACCTAGTACGAATGCTTGATTGAAGTACAAAGACTTGATTGAAGTACAAAGACTTGATTGAAGTACAAAGACTTGATTGAAGTACAAAGACTTGATTGGAGTACAAAGACTTGATTAAAATACAAAGACTTGATTGAAGTACAAAGACCTGAGTAAAGTTCTTGTCTTGAAGTCCTTAGAGTTCTGCTAGGGTGCAGTCTCACAGCTGGTGAGAATGAGGTCACAGTCACTCCTTGTTGCTTCTTGGGGTGCTTCTTGGTGCTAGGGTGCTTCTTGGTGCTGGGGTGCTTTATAGTGCTGGGGTGCTTCTGCTCGCTGGGAGAGAATGCTTGCTGACTTGTTATGCTTAGTAATTGAAAACAGTTATGAGCACATCTTGAAGACAGAGTTCAGGGTGTGGTGATGCTGTGTTGTACAGTGATGCCACATATGAAGTGATCAAATGTATTAAATCACTCATAATAACAGTAATAGAAACTTGTACGTTGAACTGGGACGTCACAAGTGTTTAACTAAAATTTACCGCATCTCAGAAAGGTAGATATCATATGCAAAAGTGGAGAATGTCAAATTTTAACCAAAAATCGTCAGTTTTTGTATAAAACACTGGTTTTTGTTCCTAGATTCGTCCCACTGCTGCCACCTTTATGTTGCAGTTTCCGGTTACCTGTGGTAGCACTAATTAGAGGTGAACTGGAAGCAACTTTCCTAAATGTTTATGGGTTAAGTTTTGAAACCGAAATGTTTTTTTTCTCCATTTATTAAAAAAATAAACTATTGCACATTAACTGGGTTATCACCGTAAGTAACGCTTTGAGCTGTGGGCGTTAATAATGGACGAACCTTGGGTATATCCAGCTTCTTACAGCACACGTCTCAGTGGCTCAGAGACGGGAGTTGAACTGGCGATAGCCGGCTACTTAATTGATGACTCTGCAGTCAAGGTGTGAGGGCACAGTGGGAATACACAGTTACATGTCCACTTGATGACTACTCACGGCTCATAGGAAAGTAACCGTGGGTGATGTATTTACATAAACCTAATGTATGCAACCCACATTTATATAAGTATTAATGTCTGTTAGACAGGGGCTAATACATAGTGATCACCTCACACTACTGTTCACTTTACGCAAGATCACTTCACTCTAGTGATCACTTCACTCTAGTGATCACCGCACTCTAATGATCATCTCACTGTAGTGACCACCTCACTCTAGTGACTACCTCACTCTAATGACCACCTCACTCTAGTGATCACCTCACTCTAGTGATCACCTCACTCTAGTGACCACCTCACTCTAGGGATCACCTCACTCTAATGTCCACCTCACTCTAGTGACTACCTCACTCTAATGACCACCTCACTCTAGTGATCACCTCACTCTAGTGATCACCTCACTCTAGTGATCACCTCACTCTAGTGATCACCTCACTCTAGTGACCACCTCACTCTAGTGATCACTTCATTCTAGTGATCACCTCAGTCTAGTGATCACCTCACTCTAGTGTCCACCTCACTCTCTAACGACCACCTCACTCTAGTGACCACCCCAATCTAGTGATCAACTCACTCTAGTGGTCACCTCACTCTAGTTGCCTGAATTATGACCTGTGGTTCCTGTTTCTTTACATTCTTCACGTGCCCTTCCTCCAGCAAACTAATAATGACGTGCAGTATCTCCCCTTGCTTCTGATTTTTCCATTGAAGAAATACCAGAGCCATCTCTCTTCTTACAGCATAGCCTGCAGGTAATAGCGACCCCCTCTTTACCCGTGTTCACATTCTTCTTCGTCAGGTATCCCGGAGACCAAAGTGATCCAGGAGGGCAAGGGCGTCTCTGAGGGCAAGGACGAGCAAGGAGGACGCCTCAGGTACACTTCCTCCTACAGGTGAGTCATTAACACATTTTCGAGTGATCTATAGTAACCTGGTCCTTGACTGTATGGTGTTCATGAATATTATTCATTGTCCGTGAGCTTTGGTCTTCTCATGCTCATGTTCCGTGGCTAAGTATTGTTCTTAGTTCGTGACAAAAAACTATTTATGGCCCGTAGATTAGTTAATTACTGTTATGGTCCGTGAATAAAAATATTTTAAAGTCCTTGCCTAAGTACTTTCTTGGTCCGTAGCTAATTACTGTCATGGTTAGTGCTAAGAACATTTTATAATCCTTGTCCAAGTATTGTTCTTGGTCTGTGGTTAATTACTGATTATGGTCCTTACTTTTTATATTCCGTATTTAAAGTAGTGTTTATGGTACGTGGCTACGTACTATTACCTATCCGTGGCTAGGACTTATCCATGGTCCCTAGTAAGCACGGTTCATGGTTCGAGGCTAAGAACTGTTCGTGATATAGATAGGCCATCCACGGCACTTACTCACCTATAGTCCATGAACAATTACTGTCCATGAACAAGTACTGTCCATTGTGGCAAAGTACTATTCATGGTTCATACCTAAATATTGTCCATAGTGCAACATTAAGTACTGACCATTGCCCATGACAATATTCTGTCCGTGGTCCATGACTAAGTACAATCCGTGGTCCATGACTTAGTACTTACCTTGGTCCGTGTGAGTGGATGCATTTGGCGGAATTTTAATTCATGCATCAATAATAAGACTATCTTTCTATCTGTGGTCATGAAATTGTGATGACGCACACACACACACACACACACACACACACACACACACACACACACACACACACACACACACACACACACACACACACACTTCATCCTTGACCACCGACTCAAGACGGGTCAGACGCACCTGGCGCTGCTCAGCAGCAGCCACGTCAACTATTATGTTGGCCCATACCAACTCCCTCCCCTGAACCCTCCTCCCCACCGGAATATCAACAAGTTCTCGCCAAAAGTTACTATTTCATTTGGGAAAAGAATGGAACCGGTGTTGAGTAGTGGTGAACAGTGCTTAAGTCAGTGAAAAACAACTCGGCAGTTGTAAGGAAAATTCCACTAAAGTACCAGATTTCAGAAGGGCAAACTTTGACAGTTTAAAGAGGCAGCTGAGAGAGGGGGTGTCGCGCTTGGCCGTGAACCTGACAGATGACAAGGACCTGATAACGAGATCTGAGATTGCCGAGTTCCACGACAATTTAAATAGTGAGTTACTTAATGCACAAAGGCAGAACATACCATACAAAAAACTCAGATCAGACAACAATGACCCTAAATGGATAAATAATTATTTAAAGAACATCATTGGCCAAAGGAAGGCTATAGGTAGAAGGATAAATCTTGGCGAAATTCACCTCCGGGACTATTATAGGGTATTGGCGAGTAGGGTTAAATCCGAGATAAGGAAAGCAAAGAGGAATAATGAGTTAAGGATAGCAAGCGAGGCGAAGACAAACCCCAAAGGATTCTACCAAATGTATCAAACTAAAACACGAGAAAAGATTGGACCAATACGGTCAGACTCCGGCGAGCTCACTGATAACGATGGAGAAATGAGCAATAATTTGAATAAATATTTTTCAACAGTTTTCACCACCGAAAATTTAAACATGATACCCGAGGCACCGACTCTATTCAGAGATAGTGAAGAAAACAAATTAAGTGAGATAGTAGTGACTAGTAACGATGTTAGTAAGCAAATAGACAAATTAAAGCCTAATAAGTCACCTGGTCCCGATGAGATATTTGCCAGAGTATTAAAGGAATGTAAGGAAGAGCTTAGTATGCCCTTAGCAAAGTTGTTTAACATGTCCTTAAAAACAGGTGTAGTACCAGAATCCTGGAGGATAGCGAATGTAATACCGATTTTCAAGAAGGGGGATAGATCACTATCCTCTAACTACCGCCCAATCAGTCTAACATCAATAGTAGGCAAATTACTGGAAGCAATCATTTCAAACTCTATTCGAAATCACCTGGAGAAGCACAGATTGATCAATGATTCCCAGCATGGCTTCACAAGAGGACGTTCTTGCCTAACTAATCTATTAACATTCTTCTCATCAGTTTTCGAATCGGTGGACGAGGGGCACAATTATGATGTGGTATATCTCGACTTTAGTAAAGCCTTCGACAGAGTCCCCCACGAAAGACTAATTAGAAAGGTAGAAGCTCATGGCATCAAAGGTGACATCCTTAAATGGATTAGGGCGTGGTTACAGGACAGGAAACAGCGAGTGAGCATTAACGGCACTAAGTCCCATTGGAGCAACGTCACAAGTGGAGTTCCCCAAGGCTCAGTACTTGGACCATTATTGTTTATTATATACATAAACGACATAGATATCGGCATAGACAGCAACATAAGTAAATTTGCTGATGACACTAAAATAGGACGTGTTATCAAATCTGATGAGGACTCGGCAAAACTACAGGAAGATCTAAACAAATTTTTCGAAAGGTCTGAAAAATGGCAGATGAAATTCAACGTCGACAAATGTAAAGTACTCAGTATAGGAGATGTAAGCAGGGAAACCAGATACCAGATGAACAACGATGCCATAGAGAAATCCGACTGCGAGAGAGATTTAGGAGTAATGATAAGTAGGAACCTTAAGCCAAGTAAACAATGTGTTTTTGCTCGTAACAAGGCTAATAAAGTACTTGGGTTCATACAAAGGAGTGTTAGTTACAAGACTAGCGAGGTCATCCTAAAACTGTATCTTGCTCTTGTGAGACCACACCTGGATTACGCAATTCAGTTCTGGTCACCGTATTACAGAATGGATATAGAATCCTTGGAAAGAATTCAGAGGAGAATGACAAGACTAATCCCGGGCATTAGGAACCTTGAGTATAGAGACAGGTTAAAGCATCTTAATTTGCACTCCCTTGAGAGACGTAGAGCGAGGGGCGACCTGATAGAGGTGTATAAGTGGAAGGCAGGGCTAAACAAAGGGGACATTTCAAAGGTACTCAAACTATCCAACCAGGAGCGAACTCGTAACAATGGTTTTAAATTAGACAAATTTAGATTTAGGCGTGAAATAGGTAAACACTGGTTTGGAAACAGAGTAGTGGATGAATGGAACAAGTTACCAAATATCATCATTAACTCGAATACGCTGAATTGCTTCAAACATAGGTTGGATGCTCATATGAGCAATAGGGGTTGGGTGTAAACGGGACTGCCCAGTATGGGCCAATAGGCCCGCTGCAGTTTCCTCCATTCTTATGTTCTTATGTTCTTATGTAGCTTACCTTCACACAGTGAGGTCCCAGGTACCCAGTGATAATTCCCCTGAGACTCCACGATAGAGAGGCATGGGACCACACCTCACCCACTTGAGTGAGTGAAGTCCTGTGACAACAGACCACGTGGTGTCCCCATGATGCTACGACACCACGTAGTGAATGAGTTGCTACAGCATCATGTGAAGTTCCTCATAACACCATCTGTGAGGGAATTACTACACCACGTGATGCCCCTCATAACACCATCTGCG
Organism: Homarus americanus; assembly: GCF_018991925.1. Lineage (NCBI taxonomy): Eukaryota > Metazoa > Arthropoda > Malacostraca > Decapoda > Nephropidae > Homarus > Homarus americanus. The sequence goes on along the minus strand of NW_024735442.1, from coordinate 5,789,077 downwards.
AGGGAATTACTACGCCATGTGATGCCCCTCATAACACCATCTGTGAGGGAATTACTACACTACATCAGGCCCCTCATACACCATCTGTGAGGGAATTACTACACCACATCAGGCCCCTCATAACACCATCTGTGAGGGAATTACTTCATCATCAGGGCCCTCATACACCATCTGTGAGGTAACTACTACATCATTAGGCCCCTCGTAACACCATCTGTGAGGGAATTATTACACCACGTCAAGCCCCTCATAACACCACCTGTTAGGGAACTAGTACTCCACGTGATGCCCCTCATAACGCCATCTGTGAGGGAGTTACTACACTACGTGTCTGCTGTTCAACACCTCAGCTCACATGATCTACGTGTGTAAACATTAATCTGTATGTTCACTGTATGTTCCTTCACCTTTCTCTAATGAAGGCTTTTGTTAAACCACCAATGTATGTAATAAGTCATTTGTGTCCAATGTATATTTTAAGCCTTCGGGCTGCAAACTTTTTCAATAAACCGTTTATTATTATTATTATTATTTACACACACACACACACACACACACTTCATCCTTGACCACCGAAGGGTCAAGAAGTACCTGGCTCTGCTCTGGCAGCAGCCACGTCAACTATTATGTTGGCGCATACCAACTCGCTTCCCTGAACCCCTCCTCCCCACCGGAATATCAACAAGTTCTCGCCAGAAGTTACTATTTCATTTAGGAAAGGAATGGAACGAGTGTTGAATAGTGGTGAACAGTGCTAAAGTCAGTGAAAACAACTCAGCAGTAACAGCTGAGTCTTACCCAAGCTAACCTTCACACAGTGAGGTCCCAGGTACCCAGTGATAATTGCCCCTGAGACTCCATAACACCAGCTATGTGTTAATCCGTCCACGATAGGGAGGCCTGGGACCACACCTCACTCACTTTAGCGAGTGAGGTCCTGTGACACCAGACCACGTGGTGTCCCCATGATGCTACGACACCACGTAGTGAATGAGCTGCTACAGCATTATGTGAGGTTCCTCATAACACCATCTGTGAGGGAATTACTACATCATCAGGCCCCTCATAACACCATCTGTGAGGGAATTACTACACCACGTCAAGCCCTTCATAACACCATCTGTGAGGGAACTACTACTCCACGTGATGCCCCTCATAACGCCATCTGTGAGGGAATTACTACACCACGTCAAACTACACTACGTGTCTGCTGTTCAATACCGCAGCTCACATGATCAACGTGACCTCCACTGTAAACATTTATTTGTATGTTCACTGTATGTTCCTTTACCTTTCTCTAATGTCAATATATGTAATAAGACATTTATGTCCAATGTATATTTTCAGCCTTCGGGCTGCAGAACTTTTTCTGAACTTTTTCAATAAACCGTTAATTATTATTATTATTACACACACACACACACACACACACACACACACACACACACACACACACACACACACACACACACACACACACACACACACACACACACACACACGATACAGCATTTACTCTCAGGTATTTTAGTCTACCATGGACAGGTAAACAGTAGAGAACTTCAAGGTTCACTGCAGTCAGTTTATATTTAGCAGCTAGAACTTTTTTCTGCTAACTGTACCAGGAATATCTGTCCCGTGTGCTATTTTTGGCTAAGTGACACGCCCTTCGCCACATTGCCTCCCTCTTCCGCCACAGTGCCTTCTTCTCCACCACAGTGCCTCTTCCTCCGCCGTATTGCCTCCTTCCTCCATCACAGTGTCTTCTCCTCCATCACATTACCTCCCTCCTCAACTAAATACATCCCTCCTCCTCCACAGTTTCTCCCACCTCCACCACAGAGCCTCCCCTCCATTACAGTGCCTTCTTCCTTTCCACAGTGCCTCATCTTTCATCACAGTTGCCTTCTCCTCCACCACAGTACCGTCTCCTCCACTACTGTGGCTCCTCCTGCATCACAGTACCTCGCCTTCCTCCGCAGTAATTCGTCCTCGTCCACAGTGCCTCTTCCTCTATCACAATGTGTGTGTGTGTGTGTGTGTGTGTGTGTGTGTGCTTCAATATATCCTACAGACTCAGGAATCCTAGGAGCATCGCAACCATAATGATACAACGATATGAGTTATTAAGGATGTCATCCAGGTTGGTGAGTTCTGAGGTGACTAAAGAGTCCGATGCGGAACCGGCAGAGTCTCCCACAGACGTTACACGTTTGGAGGACTACATCTAGTGCGGCAGCGTTATTCCGGCGTTGACGCTTGTCTGCCTCGGTATGCAGTCGATCTAACTCGAAAGTATTGACACCTTTCCGTGTGGTGCTCCCCCAAGCTTTACGGTGTGGAGTGATCGTCTCCCAGATGAGGGGGTCGATTTGGCACTTTTTCAGGTTTGTCTTAAGACTATCCTTATACCTCTTCAGTTGCCCGCCAGCATTACGTTTGCTATTCGTTAGGTTTTTGTAGAGTAGATGTTTTGGCAGTCTACTTTCGTCAATACGGGCACCTTGGCCCGTCCAACGAAGCTGTTAATGGATAATGGTACTCTCGAAGCTCCGACAGTTGATGTCAGCAAGAATACTGGCATTTGTTCTCTTGTCTTCCCAGCGAACTCGGAGTATGGACTGTAGACTATATTGGTGAAAGTTTCAAGTGCCTTGAGGTGCCTCCTGTATGTAACCCATGTCTCGCTGTCATATAGCAAGGTGGGGAGGAACACTGCTCCATATACGGGCACCTTTGTAGATAATTTCAGCTCCCTACAGCTGAAGACACGGGTACGGAGTCTGCCAAAGGCTCAAGAAGCGCATCTGTTCCGATGTTGAATCTCTTCATTGATGTCCGTGGTGGTGGACAGGTGGGAACCGAGATACTGAAAGTGGGTAACATTAGAAAGGTGTAGCACCGTTAAGTTGGATAGATGGTGGAGTTGTGGCTGAATCAGGGCAGGCTGAAAGAGAATCTGAGACTTACATACATTCACCTTATGGCCGAAGTATGCATAAGCATATGCCTAGGTATTCAGGACCTGTTGGTCGCATTCAGTGAGAGCGACAAGGGTGAGGTCGTCTGCATTCTAAGGTTCAGTAATGGAAGCTGCAGACACCTTTATTCCAGCCTGGAGTCGTCTTATGTTGAAGAGGCCCTTCATCCGGTACTGGATATTCATTCCGCTGGGTAAATTGGCACTGGCACGAATAAGGAAAGCAGCCAAGAAAATGGAAAAGAGAGTTGGTGCCAGAACACATTCTTTTTTTAACCCCGTTTGAAGAACTCAGACACGGTGCTTTTGTGTAGGACACTGCCGTTCATGCCACTGTGATGTTGCCTCACAATGGCACTGAATTTTGGTGGGCAGCCATAATGGTTGTTGACCAAGACGATAGCCTTGGTTAGGTCGATGAAGGCCATGTACAGATCACGACACTGTTCTCTGCACTTTTCTTGTATCTAGCGGGCAGCAAAGATCATGTCAGTGGTGCCACGTGATGGTAGTTGCCACAGTGTAACTGGTCTCCCTTGTTCTTATAAATAATGACGATGGAGGCATCTTTAAGACCTTGAGGGATTTCCTCCTTTTCCCATATATTCTCCAGGAGAGAGTAGAAGCGGCAGTTAATCAGAGGTCTTCCTGCTTTATACACCTCGGCTGGGATTCCACCAGGCCCTGAAGCTTTGTTATTTTTCATCTGTTTGATGGCAATAGCAACCTCATTCAGGGATGGAGGATAGCTGAGGGGGTGAGCTCTGGATGTTGACGGACCTACTGGGCAGTCAGGACATCCACATCAGTGTTACGATTAAGCAGCGAATGGTACTGCTCCTTACAGCGCTGAAGGATGCCTTCTTCGTCTTTAATTAGGGATTTATCGTCGGATAAGCAGAGAGTGGCGGCGCCATGAGTGATTGGCCCATAAAAAGTTTTAGTGAAATTAAAAAAAATCTCGCTTCTTGTGTTGATCTGCACGTTTTTGCGTTTCATATGCTATATTTTTAAACCAATCGTTCTTTAGATTGAGGAGTTCACGCTGAGCCGCTTCTTTCTTCTGAAGGCATGTGCTAACGGTGAATTATTCCAGACTATTATGTTAAAACCTATTCTTGAGGCTTGTTGCCTTCGCCGTTTTGGGCGACGTGCAGTGAGAGCTTGGCTCTGACGAGCCGATAATCAGTGTCGCAATGGTCTGAGCCATACCTGGCTCGGCTGATGAGGACATCTCGGCTATCTTTTTCTCTGATAATGATGTAGTCAATGAGATGCCAGTGTTTGGACCGTGGGTGTTGCCACGAACCCTTGAAGTTGTCGGCTTGTCTAAACAAGGTATTGGTGATAGTGAGGGTGTGTAGTACACTTGCTGAGGAGGAGTAAGCCGTTGGGATTACACTTGCCTAGTCCATTTCTCCCTAAGATTCCCTGCCAAATGTCAGCATCTCTACCAACTTTGGCATTGAAGTCACCTAGAAGCACAACCTTATCTTCTCTGGGGATAGAGGTTAGCACGATACCAAGATCGGTGTAAAAGGCCTCCTTGATATCATCCTCTGCATCCAATGATGGGGTGCAGGCATCGATGAAGAAGGCATGACGTGAGCGATTCAGTAGGACTCCGAGCGTCATGAGGCGCTCAATGATCCCAACAGGCAATTCAGTTACACACTGAAGGATGCATTGGCGAATGGCAAAGCCCATTCCATAAATGTGGTTTCTCTCCACAGCAGGCCTACCCTTCCAAAAGAAGGTATAGCCAGACCCTCGTTCTCTGAGTCGACCCTCGTCTGGGAGCCGGGACTCACTAATGGTTGCTATGTCGATGTCATATCTTACCAGCTCTTTTGCCACAAGGGCAGTTCTTCTTTCAGGATGATCATTTGTGCCAGTATCCAGAAGGGTCCTGACATTCCATGCAGCGACCTTAAGAGGTTGCATAGTTTGCTTTTGTTTTGATCTGGGATTGTGATTGTTTTCGATCGCATAAGGATAACCTTGCTGGATGCAGTTGCCCAGTCAAGTTGGTTCTTACGGCAGACTATGTTTAGGGCACATTTTCTATCCCCCTCCCTATGTTGGGTGAGCAGAGTCGGTCTTCAATAGGACTGCACAGTCGCATAGACAGGACCGGATTGCACTGCTGTCTGGATCCTAGTGCATAAACGACCATCTTCTCTATGCCGCCCATGTGCAGAGTTGTGACTAGAGACTCCCGGCAGTTATCTCTGCCTGTCCCCGTTGCCATTCGTCCGTCGCCATGAAACTTTTGGGGGTATATGGGTTTTGATGATGATGAGATGTATTATGAGCTGGATGATGGCTGCACGTGAGTTGATTTATGTGGTGTGGCAGCAGTGCAGGCTGCAACCACACATTTCGGCTCTCCCTTTTCCTGATCCAGTGGTGCAAGTGTTGCAACGACTGGGGAGAGGGAGAGTAGCAATGGACTGCCGATAGCCAAGTTTCTTGGGTTTCGCCTTCGTAGCTTGTCCATCATGCATTGCCTTCATCCGCTGGTGTAGTAGTTGGGTTCCAATGTTGGTTACCTTTTCCACCTATACCGCTGTTGGCGTCTTGTTGGAGCTCTGTAAGCATGTGTGCCTGATGCGGGGTTCCACCGTAGATTTTTCTTTCAGGGCCTACTCATGTAGCCTTACACCTGCCAAGGTTAATCTGCAAGGCATCGAGGCAATGGTTGATAGGCGTCAGGTTGTGTCCACATTCCAGTGGGCCTATGTGCCGTCCCTCTGGGACCCACTGCTGCTCCGAGATCCCCTACTGGTCTAGCCTGGGCCCACGAGGCACCCAGTTACCGTGTGTTTCCACGAGGAGGCTCAGCAGGAGTCTTGACTGTGAAGAGGCTGTGTAGTGGCAGGTGAAGACTTGTGCAAGTTGCTTCCCTGTTCATCGCGAGGGCTAGCCAGCGGCGGTTGCTGAAAGCGAGAGGGAGCAAGCAGTGATTGCACCTTAACACTAACATAATGCATTACACCACCCTGTGCACACACACACACACACACACACACACACACACACACACACACACTATAAATTGCTGTCAGAATCACCAGGATAACCCGGATAGGTATAAGTCTTCTAAAATAAGATATAACTAAATAAATTACTTGTTAATGGGGTAAGCTGAGAGGTGAGGAGGAGTAGGGGAAGGAGAAGGAAAAGGAGAGGGAGAGGTAAGAGTGACGGGTTAACAAGGGATAAATAAGCAGGAGAAGGAGTAGGGGAAGGGGATTTATGTGTCTGGATCAGTCAAAGAGAAAAACCTTTCTGGAAGTACAGCACTGGAACATCTCATCTTGAACTGTCTGTCTGACTTATAACAACTAGCCTCGTGTGGAACAACAATTCATGAAGAATCCGTCATGAATTTTTAGCAAAGAAGAACCAGTTTGGAAAAACCTATTCAGACGGAACAAGTCTTTAACAAACAACCAGGGAGAACCAGTCTGGAACAATTAACCAGGAACTATCAGTCTTCAACAGTCAGTCTCCCACAACCTGTCTAGAACTACCAGTCTTCAACAGTCTCCCACAACCTGTTTGGAACTATCAGTCTTCATGAGTCTCCCACCACCTGTCTGGAACGACCAATCTTCAACAGTCAGTCTCCCACAACCTGTCTGGAACTATCAAACTCTATTCGAAATCACCTGGAGTGGCACAGGTTGAGCAATGATTACCAACATGGCTTCACAAGTGGCATTCATGTCTGATAAGTCTATTAAAACATTTTTCAACTGTTTTCAAATCGGTGGATGATGGACACGACTATGATGTGGTATACCTCGACTTTAGCAAAGCCTTCGACAGAGTCCCTTACGAGAGATTAATACGAAAAGTGGAGGCTCAGGGAATTGGATAAGACATTAAAAAGTGGATTAGGGCGTGGTTACAGAACAGGAAACAGTGTATAAGCATTAACCGCACTAAATCCGTGTCATTATATCTGACGAGGATTCAGCAAAACTACAGGAAGATCGAAACAAATTTTTCGCATGGTTTGAAAAATGGCAGATAAAATTTAATGTGGGCAAATATAAAGTACTTAGTCTAGAGAAACTAGATATCAGATGAACAACATTGTTATAGAGAAATCGACTGTGAAAATGACTCAGGAAGTTAGGAGTAATGATAAGGGGGAACCTTAAACCAAGACAACAATGTGTACTTGCTCGAAACAAGGCTAGCAAAGTATTTGGGTTCATACAAAGCAGTGTTAGTTACAAGACTAGCGAGGTTGTCCTAAAACTATATCATGTGCTTGTGAGTCCAAACTTGGATTTTGGGGCTCAGTTGTGGTCACTGTACTACAGAATGGATATAGAATCCTAAGAAAGAATTCAGTAGAGAATGACAAGACTAACCCCGGGCATTAGGAACCTTAAGTACAGAGGCAGGTTAAAGCATCTTAATTTGCACTCCTTCGAGAGATGTAGAGTGAGAGGCGACATAATCTTGGTGTGTAAATGTAAGTCAACGTTAAACAAAGGTGACATAACAAAGGTATTCAAGCTATCCAACCAGCAGCGAACTCGTAGCAATGGTTTTAAATTAGGCAAATTTAGATTTAGGCGTGAGATAGGTAAACATTGGTTTGGAAATAGAGTAGTGGATGAGTGGAACAAGTTACCAATCATCATTACTAACTCGAATACGCTGGTCAGCTTCAAATAAAAGCGATAGGGTTGGGTGTAACGGGACTGCCCAGTATGGGCCAATAGGCCAATTGCCGTTTCCTCCATTCTTCTGTTCTTATGCTCTCAGTCTTCAACAGTCAGTCTCCCACAACTTGTTTGGAACTATCAGTCTTCAACAGTCTCCTACAACCTGTCTGGAACTATCAGACTTCAACAGCCTCCTACAATCTGTCTGGAACTATCAGACTTCAACAGTCTCCCACAACCAGACTGGAACTATCAGTCTTCAATAGTCTCCCTCAAGCTGTCTGGAACTATCAGTCTTCAACAGTCTCCTACAATCTGTCTGGAACTATCAGACTTCAACAATCTCCCACAAACAGACTGGAACTATCAGTCTTCAACAGTCTCCCACAACCTGTCTGGAACTATCAGACTTCAACAATCTCCCACAAACAGACTGGAACTATCAGTCTTCAACAGTCTCCCACAACCAGACTGGAACTATCAGTCAACAGTCTCCCACAAGCTGTCTGGAACTATCAGCCTTCCAAAGTCTCCCACAGGCTGTCTGGAGCTATCAGCCTTTAACAGTCTCCCACAGGCTGTCTGGAATTATCAGCCTTCAACAGTCTCCCACAAGCTGTCTGGAACATCTTGTTTCTCAAAGGCCACAATCAATATTTAGCTTGAACTAAACAGAAGGTGAAAATGGTATTTGTTGCTTTAAATGGAAACACGTAGGCAATCACTCGTAGGCAGGCACACAGATCCACGCACTCCTGTCATCATGTACACACACACACACACACACACACACACACACACACACACACACACAGACACACACACACAAATTACTACTACTACTTTGCTGCCACTCGGAATCGAGTATGACAATCATCAGATGTTACAATGATATGAGCTATTAAGGATGTCATCCAGGTTGGTGATTTCAGAGGTGACTAAAGAGGACGATACGGGACCGGCAGGGTCGATCACAGATGTTACACATGTGGGGAGCTACATCTAGTGCGGGAGAGGGGGCGGCAGCGTCTTTCCGTCTTTGGCGCTTGTCTGTCTCGTTATGCAGTCGGACTAACTCGAAAGTACTGACACCTTCTTATGTGGTGATCCTCCAAGCGTTACGGTGTGGAATAATCGTCTCCCAGGTGAGGGGGTCGAATTGTCACTTTTTCAGGTTTGTCTTAAGACTATACTTATACCTTTTTAGTTGCCAACCAAGGTTAGGTTTACTCTTCGTTAGGTGACTGTAAAGAAGCTGCTTTGGCAGTCTACTTCACCCTTGTGGGTAACATGGCCAGTCCAGCGCAGTTGTTCATGGATAATGGTATCCTCGATGCTTCTATAGTTGGTGTCAGCAAGAATACTGGCATTTGTTCTCTTGTCTTCCCAGCGAACTCGGAGAATGGAACGTAGACTACGTTGGTGAAAATTTTCAAGTGCCGTGATGTGCTTCCTGCATGTGACCCATGTCTCGCTGCCATATAGCAGGGTGGGGAGGACCACTGCTCGATATACGTGTAACTTTGTAGATAATTTCAGCACCCTGCAGCTGAAGACACAGTTTCGGAGTCTGCCAAAGGCTTGAGATGCACAACTGATCCGATGCTGAATCTCTTCATCGATGTCCGCGGTGCATGACAGGTGGGAGCCGAGATACAGAAAGTGGGTAGCATTAGAGAGGGTAGTACCGTTAAGCTGGGTGGTTGGTGGAGGTGTGGGTGAACCAGGAGCAGGCTGAAAGAGAATCTGAGGATCTCCTGTAGGTCGCGTTCAGTGTGAGCGACAAGGGTGAGGTCATCTGCATACTGAAACTCAGTAATGTACAGTGCCGTTCATGCCATCGTGGAGTTGCCTAACAATGGCAATGAATTTTGGTGGGCAGCGAAAACGGCTGAGGATCCACCAAAGGGCTTCCCTGTTGATTGAGTCGAAGGCCTTGCTAAGGTCGACGAATGCCATTTACAGGTCACAACGCTATTCTGTGCACTTTTGCTGTATCTGATGGCCAGCAAAGATCATGTCAGTGGTGCCACGTGATGGTTTAAAGCCATATTGAGATTCTGGGAGGAAGTCTTCCACCTCAGGAAGAAGTCTGTTTAGGAGGACTCGGGCGATAATCTTGCCAGCTACGGACAGCAGCGAGATCCCAAGCGGTAGTTGCCACAGTCTGACCAGTCTCCCGTGTGGGATTTCTTCCTTTTACCATATATTCTCCAGGAGAGAGTGGAGACATCTGGTAACCAGAGGTCCTCCTGCTTTATACACCTCGGCTGGGATTACATCAGGCCCTGAGGCTCTGTTATTTTTCATCTGTTTGATGGCAGTACCTACCTCATCCAGGAATGGTGGATCGCTGTGGTGGGTCAGCTCTGGAGGTTCAGGGACTTGCTGGGTAGTGAAAACATCCACATCGGTGTTTCGGTTGAGCATTGAATGGTAGTGCTCTTTCCAGGGCTGAAGGAGGCCTTCATCGTCTTTAGTTATGGAGTTACCGTCTGATGAGCGGAGGGGCTGCACCACGAGTGATTGGCCCATAAAATAATTTAGTGGAGTTGAAAAATTCGCGCATCTTGTGCTGATCTGCAAATTTTTGTGTTTCACATTCTTTATTTTTAAACCAGTAGTTCTTTAGATTGCGAAGCTCCTAATGGGCCGCCGCTTTCTCCTTGCTGAAGGTATCAGCTTTGGTCCGAAACTGAGAGTTGTACTGCCAGTCAGTTACAGCAGCACGGTTATCATCGACGAGTACATTGATTGCCGGGTCATTTTTATCAAACCAGTCCTGGTGTATTTTTACGATCTGACCGAGGGTCTCTCTGCAGTTTTTTGTCATGACAGTGACGAGAATATCCCATTCGGCACTGGGAGTTCGGTTTTTCGTTGTCGGGTTGTTTATTAGTGCATGTTCGAGCTGCTCTCTGAAAGCATGTGCTACCGCTGGATCCTCCAGACGCTTAGTGTTAAAACCTCTTCTGGAGGCTTGCTGCCTTCGCAGTTTTGGGTTGACGTGAAGAGAGAGCTTGGCTCTGACGAGCCGATGATGAGTGTTGCAGTGGTCTGAGCCACGCATGGCACGGGTGATGAGGACCTGTCGGAGATCTCTTTCTCTGACAATGATGTAGCCAATGAGATGCCGTTGTTTGGATCGTGGGTGTTGCCACGAACCCTTGAACTTGTTGGCCTGCCTAAACAAGGTATTGGTGACAGTGAGTGTTGTGTGCAGCACACTTGCTTGGGAGGAGTAGGCCGTTGGGACTGCACTTGATTAGTCAATTTCTCCCTATGGTTCCATGCCAAATGTCAGCATCTGTGCCAACTCTGACAATGAAGTCACAAAAGAGCACAACCTTATCTTCTCTGGGGATAGAAGTTAGCACTCTGTCGAGGTCGGCGTAAAAGGCCTCCTTGATATCATCCTCTGTATCCAGTGTTGGGGTGTATGCACTGATAAAAAAGACATGACGCGAGTGATTCAGTGGGACTCGGAGCGTCTTGAGGCGCGCGTTGATCCTAATAGGCATTTCAGTTTGCCTGTGTAAGATGCGTTGGCGGATGACAAAGCCAACTCCATAAATGCGGTTTCTCTCCTCAGCAGGCTTACCCTTCGTTCTGTGAGTTGACCCTCGTCTGGGAGTCGGGACTCACTAATGGCTACTATGTCGATGTTATACCTAGCTAGCTCTATTGTTATAGGGGCAGTTCTTCTTTCTGAACGCTCATTTGTGCCAGTATCTAGAAGGGTCCTGACAATCCATACAGCTGTCATAAGAGGTTGTATCGTTTGTTTTTGTTTGGATCTGTGGTTTTGATTGTGTTTTCGACTGCATAAGGATGACCTTACTTGGTGTTTTTGCCCAGTCAGGTTGTTTTTTTAGTCAGGCTTTGCTTAGGACTCCTTTTCTAGCCTCTTCACCATGTGGGGTGTGCAGAGTGGCTCCTATAAAGGGCTGCTCAGTCGCACAGACAGGACCGGATTGCACTGTTGCCTAGATCCCAGTGCATAACCGACCATCTTATCTGTACCGCCCATGTGCAGAGTTGTGACTAGAAAATTCCCGGCAGTCATCTCTGCCTGTCCCCGTTGCCACTCGTCCGTCACCATTGGACTTTTGGGGGTATAGGGATTTTGATGATGATGAGCGGTATGATGAGCTGGATGATGGCTGCGCATGAGTTGAGTTATGTGGTGAGGCAGGAGCGCAGGCTGCAACCACATATCTTGGCACTCTCATTTCTTGGTCCAGTGGTGCAAGTGTTGCAATGACTGGGGAGAGGAATAGTTGCAATGGACTGCCTATAGCCTAGTTTGTTGGGTTTTGCCTTAGTTGCATGTCCGGGCATTGCCTCACACACACACACACACACACACTACATCCTTGACCACCGGAGGGTCATGACCTATCTGGCGCTGCTCCTGCTGCGGAGCAGCCCCCCTTGACCATGTTCGGCTCATTCCTCAAGTCTCTCCCCCCGACCCATCCTCACCACCGGGATTTCAACATAATCAAAAGTGACAATTTCGTTTCGAAAAGAAATGGGATCAGTGTTGAACAGTGATGAACGGCGTTTAAGCCAGTGAATTCAGCACTAGTAGTACCAGCGAGAGCCGTGACCCACCACTGAGATAATCACTCCTGGGAACCGACCACCATCTTCTGACCAGGCGGTGTTAATCCGTCCGCCCTGGAAACAACAGTGGGTCGGCTTTACACCTGACTTCGAGATAACACAACTTCACCTAGAAGAGAGTGAGGTACTGTGACACCACCCCACACCACACGGTGTCTCCATGACCACGTGAGGTCCGTCATATCAACACCTAGGGACGAGTTACTGCACCACGTTGCCTATGTGACCTCACACAGTATGGCAAGAGACCAGCCCGGGCCATCAACTGTAAACTATAATAATTTGTATGTTCAATTCATGTTCCTTCTCCTTTTAGTATTGAAAGCTTTTGTTAAACGCTCCACCTACCCCCTTGTCTTTGTATGTAATAAGTCATTTTTGTCTAATGTATATTTTCAGCCTTCGGGCTGCAGAACTTTTCAATAAACCGTTAATTATTATAATTATTATTACACACACACACACACACATGGGAGGGAGTTACTACACTCTGTGTTTGCTGTTCAACATCTCAGCGTACATGTCAACGACTCAACGTATGTAATAAGTCATTGATGTCCAATGTATATTTTCAGCCTTCGGGCTGCAGAGCTTTTTTAATACACCGTTAATAATTATTATTATTATTTATGGTGAAATTCATACGTATGTACATTGTGTATTGCTCACACATACACAAACACACGCGTGCGCGCGCGTACACTTATATGTGCTCCTGTCTAAAGCTGTGACACCCGTGAAGACAGAGAAATAGAATGGGAGTAAAGAAGAAGTCCAGGGATGGAGTATGATAGGAAAATGACAAGAAAACGATGAATGAAAATAACGAAAATAATTAATAATAATGATAAAAGTTACAACAATAATAATAATAATAATAATAATAATAATAATAATAATAATAATAATAATAATAATAATAATAATAATAATAATAATAATAATAATAATAATAATAATGTTAAAAAGATGCTGAGGAAGGAGAAAAAGAAGGAGCAGGAGGATATTAACAACAAAGAAAAGAGTTGGAATTAAATTAAAAATAAAGGATATTATTTTACACTATCCAAAACATCAGTCCACCTTTTCCACCGTTGGTTGGTCACAATCACTGAGCAACACTGCTGTTAGAGATGTCCACCAATACTACACCAAACATCACCGCTCGCTCACTCTATACTGCACACTGGCGACGTCACGAAGGTACTAAGAACTAGGTCAGGCTATTTTTAACCATGTTGGCGTGACCTATCTGGGACTCTACTAGTTACTCTCTCTCTCTCTCTCTCGCAGTGGAAGTGAAAGAGCAAGTGAGGTATGAGAGGTGAGGGACAAACTAAGGTCACTCTTCCAGGTGTTATTTTAGTTTTAGTTACGTCACACAGAGAGGTGTAAGGTAAGGGAGGGGAGGGTGGAGGGGTTAGGGGGGAGAGTGAGGGAAAGAGTGGCTGAATAGAATAGAGAGGGAGGGGTAGGAAGGTGAAGGGAAGGGTGGTAGAAAAAAGTGAGAGATGAAGAGGATGTTACCTGTGGTAATGGTATTGGTTGTTGTAGTGATTCTCAGAGTTGTAATGTTGGTGGTAGTGTTACCGTTGTAGTAGTGATGGTGCCAACAGTTGTAGTAATAGTAATAGTATCGATGGTGGTAAAAATAGTAGTAGTAGTAGTAGGGTGTAGGCCTATAGGGGTGGGGGAAGTGCTGAGACCGATCATTGGAAATGCCTAATGGAGGTGGTAAATGATGATGTCAGGGCAGCTGCAGGGAGCCTGCAAGTATGTGCTGGCCACCTGGCTGGAGGGGAAGCTGCTATTCACGCCATGAGAAAGATATTTGAGCAGCGTGAGTGTGAGGCAGTACTCCTCGTTGACGCTTCTAACGTATTCAACATAATCAACCGCAAGGCTACACTTCACAAAATCAAGATCAAATGTCCAAGCTTTGCAATGTATGTTGAAAACACCTATAGGAACCCATCAGACCTCCACATAACAAGCTTCAAGGCCATAAGAGGAGATACCATTATAGAGTCAACTGAGGAACAACGCAGGGGGACCCTGTCGCCATGGCAATGTACGCACTAGGGCTATCCGTGCTCCAACACACAATAAAATTTGAAACAACCGCGGTCAAGCAAGTGGCTTATGTTGACGACCTTAGAGGAGCAGGAAAAGTGGAGTACATCAAAAAGTGATAAGATTTGATAACATCACGTGGTCCATAAATAGGGTACCACCCAAATACCAGCAAGTCCTTCCTCAGTGTGAAGCCAGAACACTATGAACGGGCAGTGGAGGTCAAAATAACAAAGGAGGGCCAAAGACACCGAGGTGCGGTAATCAGCACGAAGGACTTCAAGACCGAGTACGTAAATGGAAAGGTGGGTGAAGGAAATCCAAGCTCTGTCTGATATTGCTAAAACAGAGCCACATGCGGCTTTTGCGGCATTCACCCATGAAGTCAAGCATCGCTGGAATTACTTGATGCGCATTATCCCTGATAACAGACCCCTGCTCCACCCCCTGGAAGAAGCCATCAAGGTTGTGTTTATCCCAATACTAGTGAGAAACCATGATTTAATCCCAGCAGAGAGGTCACTCCTCCCACTACCAATCCAGGGGAGCTTGCTGCCACCAAACATCAGAACTCAGCCAAGCTCAAGGTAGCCCTCACTGAGCACATAATAGCTCAGAATACTGTACAACAAGTGAGGTTGATACCAGCGAATTAAACAAGATTCAACGGTCCATTACGACAGAACGACAGCACACTCAAAGTGATAAACTGCAGCAAATGATTCCGCAAGTACCAGAGAACTTGAAGAAAAGTAGTTGTAGCGCAGGAGGTGGGCGCCTCGAACTGGCTTACATTTCAGTCTGAATAAACAAGAATTTATATATGCCATTGCTCTAAGGTACGTTAAGACAATAGAAGGTTTGCCCTCCCAATGTGTGTGTGGCTCTTCCTATGACGTCGATCACGCCATGGTGTGCAAGAAGGGGGCTTCGTATGCAAGGGGCATGATGAAGTAAGGGATCCCAAAGCAAATATGTTGAAGGAAATCTGTCATGATGTCAGGGTAGAACCGATCCTGCTTCCATTGGACGGTCAGATTTGGGTGTAAATGGGACTGTCCAGTATGGGCCAATAGTCCTGTTGCAGTTTCCTCCTTTCTTATGGTCTTATACCTAATCTAACCTAACCTTATCTAACCTAGCCTAAGCTAACCTACTTTAGGTATGCTTTTGCTATATTATGAAAATAAACGACACCTTAAATGAAACAGACTCAGTTTTACTACAGACGAATTAATTTTAATTGAGTAATATCAATAAAAACAAAACGTTATCCCAAATCGGCAAAAAAAAATTCAGTAGCTTTTTAAGACTTTCACAGCAATTATCCCTATTTAGTGTAATATATATATATATATATATATATATATATATATATATATATATATATATATATATATATATATATATATATACTTGTATATATGTGTGTGTGTCTTACACTAACTAGGGCTTGTCGCCGCTTAGGCTTCAAAAGCAACTAATGTTTTGCCATGTTCTCTTTATTGCACAAACTTTATCAAAATTAATTCGTAAGTGGTAAATTTTACTGTTTCATTGAAAACTTCTTTTACCATCAGTTCTAGGACATTTCGTCACTGGACGTTCGTCAAGGGCTAGGTTACCTAATCTAATCTAACCTAATCTGGCCTGACCATGGCTCCATCGCCTCCAAAATAAAGACATTATAATCTTAATTTAATAAATATAACACAATATGCAATAGACCGGGGACGAAAGGTCCGCCAACTAGAAGTATGAACTGTCTCACCAAAAGGGAAGATGAATAGATTCACAATTACTCTCTGGTACAAGCTCTACGTTTCTCAACACTTCCAAGGATCTGGGTAAAACCAGATCATAGAGTTGGTTCCCATAAGAGATTCTCAGCATAATGTCTCCTCGACGTAATCTTAGAAATATACCCACGACATAATCTCAAAAATATTCTTAGAATCTCAAGTATATAATCATTTTACATTTCTTTGTTCAGTGTGAGATATTAACGTCAGTCTTACATTAGAAATAGCGACTATTAATGAAATGTGTGTGTATGTGTGTGTGTGTGTGTGTGTGTGTGTGTGTGTGTGTGTGTGTGTACTGTCGCTCGGAATCGAGTATGACGATCATCCAGCTATGATACAATAATATGAGTTATTAAGGATGTCACCTTGGTTGGTTAGTTCTGAGGTGACTAAAGAGGTCGATACGGGACCGACATACAGTACATAGTCAATCACGGAAGTTGAACATGTGGGAGGGCTACATCTAGTGCGGGACACGCGGCGGCAGCGTCTTTCTGCCGTTGGCGATTGCCTGCCTCGTTATGAAGTCGGGCTAAGTGGTGATCCTCCAAGCGTTACGGTGTGGAGTAATTGTTTCCCAGGTGAGGGGGCCGATTTGGCACTTTTTCAAGTTGCTCTTAAGACTATCCTTAGACCTTTTCAGTTGCCCGTCAGCGTTACGTTTACTATTCGTTAGGTGACTGTAAAGTAGCTGCTTTGGCAGTCAACTGTCGTCCATGCGGGTAACATGGCCAGTCCAACGTAGTTATTCATGGATAATGGTAGCCTAGTTACTTCTACAGTTGGTGTCTGTAAGAATCCTGGCATTTGTTCTCTTGTCTTCCCAGCGAACTCGGAAGATGAAACGTATACTACGTTGGTGAAAGTTTTCAAGTCCCTTGAGGTGCCTACTGTATGTGACCTTGTCTCGCTGTCATTTAGCAGGGTGAGGAGGACCACTGCTCGATATACTTGTAATTTTGCAGATAATTTCAGCTAACTACAGCTGAAGACACGATTTCGGAGTCTGCCAAAGATTTGAGATGCACACGTGATCCGATGCTGAATCTCTTCATCGATGTCCGTGGAGGTGGTGGACAGGTGGGAGCCGAGGTACCGAAAGTGGGTAACATTAGAGAGGGTAGTACCGTTAAACTGGATGGATGGTCGAGGTGTGGCTAAATCAGGGACAGGCCGAAAGCGAATCTGAGTTTTACGTACATTCACCTCATGGGGTTCAGGATCTCCTGTAGGTCGCGTTCAGTGTGAGTGACAAGAGTGAGGTCGTGTGCATACTGAAGCTCAGTAATGGAAGCTGCTGACACCTATGATCCTGCCTGGAGTCCTTATATGTTGAAAAGACTCTTCATCCAGTACTCGTTGTCCACCCTGCCGGATAATTTGGCCCTGGCACGAGTGAGGAAATCAGCCAAGAAAATGGAAAAGAGAGTTATGCCAGTACACACCCTTGTATAACCACCGTTTGGATAGAGAAGAAATCAGACTGGGTACCATTGTGCACGACACTGCTGTTCATGCCATCGTCGAGTTGCCTCACAATGGCTATGAATTTTAGTGGGCAGCCAAAACGGCTGGGGGTCCGCCAGAGGGCTTCCCTGTTGACCGACTCGAAGGCCTTGGTTAGGTCGATGAAAGCCATGTACAGGTCACGACGCTGTTCTCTGCACTTTTAATGTACCTGACGTGGGCAGCAAAGATCATGTCAGTGGTGTCACGTGATGGCTTAAAGCCATATTGAGAATCTGGGAAGAAGTTTTCCGTCAGTTACGGAAAGCAGCGAGATCTCGTAGTTGTTGCCACAGTCTAACCGGTCTCCCTTACTCATATATATATTGACGATGGAGGCGTCTTTAAGAATTTGGAGGATTTCCTCCTTTTCCCATATATTGCCCAGGAGAGAGTGGAGACGTCTGGTAACCAGAGGTCCTCCTGCTTTATACACCTCGGGTGGGATTCCATCAGGCCCCGAGGCTTTGTTATTTTTCATCTGTTTGATGGCAGTAGCTACCTCATCCAGGGAGGGACGATATCTGAGGTGGGTCAGCTCTGGATGCTGAAAGACCAGTTGGGTAGTCATGTTATCCATAATCGTTATTTCGAATGAGTAGTGAATGGTAGAGCTCTTTCCAGTGCTGAAGGATGCCTTCATCGTCCTTAATTATAGGAGTTACCGTCGGATGAGTGGAGGGGAGCTGCGCCACGAGTAATTGGCCAATAAAGTGTTATTGTGGAATTGAAAAAATCTCGCATCTTGTGCTGATCAGCAAATTTTTGTGTTTCACATGCTTTATTTTTAAACCAGTCGTTCTTTAGATTACGAAGTTCCTGCTGGGCCGCCACTCTCTTCTTGCGGAGGGTTGTTCTGCTAGTTTTAAAGCAGCACGTCTATCATTGATGAGTACATTGATTGCCGGTTCATTTTGATCAAACCAGTCCTGGTGTATTCTTTCGATCTGGCCGAGGGTCTCTATGCAGGTTTTTGTCTTGACAGTGTCGAGAATATCCCATTCGGCACTGGGATTTAGATTGTTTGCTGTTGGGATTTTTATCAGCCCATGTTCGAGCTGCTCTCTGAAAGCATGTGCTATCGCTGCATCCTCCAGACGCTTAGTGTTAAAACCTCTTTTGGAGGCTTGCTGCCTTCACCGTTTTGGGGCGACGTAAAATGAGAGCTTGGCTCTGACAAGCCGAAGATCAGTGTCTCAGTGGTCTGAGCCATGCATGACTGTAAAGGCCTGGGACTTATGGATATAAATCTCTTACCAGACTAATCAGGATCTTAATAAAGGAATGTCAAGGACCATGGTTTTCTGAGGAATAACAAACAACCGTTTGAGATTGACATCTCTTCACTATAAAAAATATAACACAAAACTCTGACACCACTCAACAAACATTAAATAACAATTACGGGAGTCAAACAATTAATGCAGTAAATAGTTAATGGAGTCAATTAATTAAGGAAAGCAAACATTAAAGGAAGCAAACAATTAATGGGAGTCAGCAATTAAAGGAATCAAACAATAGAATCAAACAATGAACAGATATTTCCTACGACAGTGGCCCTGGGGAAGGTTCCAGAACACAGTGATCCACTCTCAGGGGGAAGCGTCTGTTCAACCTCACTCGAGCGACAGCGGCCGATGTCTTGATAGAGCAGACGAAACACACGGTGGAGAGGAGCAGCAGTAGTGGTTGATGTCCAGAGAATTGACAGTCGATAGGTGAACGTCTGGGAAAACAGCCCACGAGTCCAGGACCTATGATGAGGTCACAGCCAGAATTTGACGAACAGCGCTGTAGCTAGATAGTGACTGTATGATGGCTGGGGTGAATCTGCCGGTGACAAAGGTAGCCGCTGCCGTTCTCACCTCTGTCCAACCCCCCCAAGTGTTGGTCGTACCAGCAAACGAGAGAGTTAGCAGCGGTAACGAGTAGGAAGATCGTTTCCGCCCTTACAATGACACGGGTGATGAGAATATCTCAGCGATCTCTTCTTTGACAATGATGTTGACAATGAGAAGCCAGTGTTTGGATCGTGAGTGTCGCCACGAACCCTTGAACTTGTCGGCTTGCCTAAACAAGGTATTGGTGATAGTGAGGTTGTGTGCAGCACACTTGCTGAGGAGGAGTAGGTTGTTGGGGATTACACTTGCCTAGTCCATTTCTTCCTATGGTTCCCTGCCAAATGTCAGCATCTCTGCCAACTCTGGAGTGAAGTCACCAAGGAGCATAACCTTATCTTTTTGGGGGATAGAGGTTAGCACTCTGTCAAGGTCAGCGTTAAAGGCCTCCTTGATGTCATCCTTTGCATCCAGTGTTGGGGCGTATGCACTGATGGAAAATGCATGACGTGAGTGATTCAGTGGGACACGAATCGTCATGAGGCGCTCGTTGATACCAATAGGCATTTCAGTTAGCCTGTGTAGGATGTGTTGGCGGATGGCAAAGCCAACTCCATAAATGAGGTTTCTCTCTGCAGCAGGCTTACCCTTCCAGAAGAAGGTATAGCCAGATCCTCCCTCTGTGAATTGACCCTCGTCTGGGAGCCGGGATTCACTAATGGCTGCTATGTCGATGTTACACCTACTCAGCTCTTTTGCCACGAGGGCAGTTCTTCTTTCAGGAAGCTCTTTTGTGCCAGTATACAAAATTGTCCTGACATTCCATGCAACGACCATAAGAGAGTGTATCGTTTGTTTTTGGTTGGATCTGTGATTTTGATTGTGTTTTCGACCGCACAAGGATTACCTTACTGGATGCAGCTGCTCAGTCAGGTTGTTTTTTTAGACAGGCTATGTTTAGGGCATCTTTTCTTGCCCCCTTCCCATGTGGGGTGAGCAGAGTGGCTCCTCGAAAGGGTTGCTCAGTCGCCCAGACAGAACTGGATTGCACTGCTGCCTAGATCCCAGTGCATAAACGACCATCTCATATGTGCTGCCCATGTGCAGAGTTGTGACTAGAGACTCCCGGCAGTCATCTCTGCCTGTCCCCGTCGCCACTCGTCCGTTGCCATTGGACTTTTAAGGGAATAGGGGTCTTAATGGTGATGAGCTGGATGATGGCTGCACGTGAGTTGATTTATGTGGCGAGGCAGGAGCGCAGGCTGCAGCCACACATTTTGGCTCTCCCTTTTCCTGATCCAGTGGTGCAAGTGCAAGTGCAAGTGCAACGACTGGGGAGAGTGAGAATTGCAATGGATTGCCGATAGGCCAATTTGCTGGGTTTCGCCTTAGTAGCCTGTCCATCAGGAATTGCCTTCGTCCGCCGGTGTAGTCGTTGGGTCCCCATGGTGGTCACCTCTCCCGCCTCTACCGCCGTTGGGGTCCTGATGGAGCTCTCTAAGCTTGTCTGACTGATGCGGGGCTCCACCGCAGATTTTTTGTTCGGGATTTACTCCCGTAACTTTATACCTATCAAGGATAATCCGCAAGGCAGCGTGGTAATGGCTGGTAGGCGCCAAGACGTGTCCATATGCCAGTGTGCCTATGCGCCGTCCCCTGGAACCCACTGCTACTCCGAGATCTCCTGCTGGTCTAGCCTGGGCCCACGAGGCACCCAGTTAGCCGTGTGTGGCTATGAGGAGGCACAGCAGGAGTCTTGATGGTGAAGAGGCTGTGTATTGGCAGGGAAGACTTATGCTAGTTGCTTCCCTGTTCGCCGCGAGGGGTAGCCAGCGGCGGTAGCTGAAAGCGAGATGGAGCAAGCAGTGCTTGCACCTTAACACTAACATTATGCTGCCACACTAGACGCATTTCACCACCCTGTGCGAGAACACACACACACACACACACACACACACACACACACACACTTTTGTTCTCGATTTACACCATTAAGATTATACTGTTATACTGTTATCTCTGTGTTAACTCGATGCAATAACATTTCTCCGAAAGAAATTTTGTTCCTGACTAAAACTAATATTTGTAGTATTATTACATATTGGTTATGTATTGATAGGTTAAGTTATATTAAAGTGGGTTTGATGGGGCCCTGTTAGATTAAGTTAGGATAGGTTACGTTACGTTGGGATAAGTTACTTAAATATTTTAAATCAAATGTGCAACCTGTTAGTAGGTACACAGTAAGTCCAATCATAAACAACTTAGAAATTTTATTGTAACTTCCACAATACTCATATGTTCTTGGTGTATATGAAGGTTGGCTTAGGTTAGGTTAGGTTAGGTTAGGTTAGGTTAGGCTTGGTTAGGTTAGGTTAAGTTAGGTTAGCTGACAGTTGGCATCTCTTGACAGTGTTGCGGGACTCAGGATGACAGTGATTCCCTCAAGCTTACACTGAATTTCTACCTTCAGAATTACGTGGTGGTGAGACATAAAGGGTATTTACGCTTCGTCCATCATATCCCTGGGTTATTTTCTCTACTCGTCTTCAAACATTGATCAATGAATCAAGGTGTCATCCTCAAGTCTGAGTGTTGACAACCTTGGCCCTCCACTCCAGACGTTTCCGGAGTTCCACTATTAATTTTCTAAGATTTTTGCATCTCCGGGTGATGCAGTTTTTTCTTTCATCCATCCATCCAGTCTCTGCCTTCCCCTGACCTCTCCACCAACAATTTTGCCCATTAATATATCTATCATATCCTTTCATTTCTAATTATTTGACTGATCATATTCTACAAATTTACAGTATTTCTTTTGTTGCTATTGACATATCTTCGTATTTTTTTATTTATTTTTCTATCAGTATAACTTATCTTTAACGCTCTCTTGTAGTTCCCCATTTTAAGGGCCTCTAACTTTCTTCTGGTAGCTGCTTGAAGTGTCCACACTTCTCACTCCAACAACAGTACTGACCATACGAGTGCATTACATTTCACCCATAAACAATTATTAACACTGCCACTGTATGTCGCCTCTGTATTTCATTTATAATTCAGAATTTTGCTTTCTTCATAATATAATAATTGTTTATAATTTTAAACTCAAGCACATAAAAATTTAATTTATAAAAAAAATAATATCTTAAATGAAGCAAACACATCACGGCCAGAAACTCGGTTTGATCCACGTGTAGCTGCCAAGAAGGTTACGATCCTTACTCTGTGTTATCCATGTAAATTTGTTCAGATGTTTAATTAATCACTAAACTCTCACTACATTCTCTTCATTTGTTACTCTAGCGCTCATCACATCCTCTCATAAGGGAATGTTGGCCGGAGATCTGAAAGAGGGGGTGAGAGAGAGTAGGAGGTGAGGGGAGAATAGAAGATGAGAGAGGGGAGGAAAGGAGGGGAGGGGTGAGAGATGAGAGAGGGGAGGAGGTGAGGGGAGGGGATGGTTAGAGATGAGAGAGGGAGGATGTGAGGAGGGGAAGGGCGAGGGATGAGAAAAGGAGGAAGCGAGAGCAGGGTGTGGAGATGAGACAGGGAGGAGGAGAGGGAGGGCGGGAGATGAGAGAGGGGAGGAGGTGAGGGGAGGGGAGGGTTTAGATATGAGAGAGAGGGAGGAGGTGAGAGATAAGAGTAGGAGGGAAGGGTGGGAGATGAGAGACGGGAGGAGTGAGAGAGAGGAGTAGGTGAGGGCAGGAGCGAGAGATAAGAGAGGGAAGGAGGTGAGAGAAAGGAGTAAGTGAGGGGAAGGGTAAAAGATAAGAGAGGGGAGGAGGTGAGAGAGGAAAGTAGGTGAGGGGGTAAAAGATAAAAGAGGGGGGAGGTGAGGTGAGAGTGGAGGATGAGAGGGGAAGGAGGTGAGAGAGAGGAGGAGGTGAGGGGAGGGTGGGAGATAAGAGAGGGGAGGAGGTGAGAGAGATCATGAGGTGAAGAGAGGGAAGAGGTGGGGGTGAGGGAAGAGGTGGGAGATGGGAGTGGAGAGGAGGTGAGGAAAGGGTGATGGTGAGGGGAGGATGGGGGGGGGGGGTCTTGGCCAAAGGTTAAAAGGCTAGAACATCCGCAGTGTGTTGGGCCAGTACTGCTAGTCTGTCAGTCTTGTTGGGGTTGTTATAATCGTCATTGTGGTTGTGATGGTGGTTATTTTGGTTGTTGTGGTTATGGCTGCTGTTTTTTGTAGTTAGGGTTGCTCTTGATGTTGTGGTTGTGATAGTGGATGATTTTGTTCCTACTGCAGTTCTTACGGTTGTTGTGGTTGATGTTTTTGCTGTTAATTTGTGATTGTTGTTGTAGGTGGTAGCGGTGGTGATAGTTGTTGCTTTTTTTTATATTTGTTTTGCAGTCGTTGGTGTTCGTAGTTGCTGCTATGGTTTTTGTTTTTGTAGATAGTGGTTGTGGTTGTTACTGCTGTCGAAGATAGTGGTATTTGTCGTTGTAGTTATGGTTGTTGTTGTGATGGATGGTGGTTGTATTTTTTATTGATATGGGCAGTTGTGGTTATCGTTTTGGCTGCAGTGGTTGTTGTTGTGGATGGTGGTAGTAGCTGTCGTTACTGTTATTACTAACCTAACCTAACCTAACCTAACCTAACCTAACCTAACCTAACTTAACCTAACCTAACCTAATCTGTCAGTCATACAACATGATATAAATTCCATATTATTTATTCCTACACTGTGCATTTCCTTGGTATTTTTCATTAACTTTTACTGTATTTTGCTTTACTCCTTATTTAGTCAAGATCTGTATGTGATTTTTTATTTTTTTTTTTTTTTTCGTTACTTCAGAAAAAAAATCAACAATATTTTTGGTACTCAATTCTCAGCGTTCTCTACGTTCAGAAAAAGTTCATTAAAGTTCTCCTGACTCTGATTTCAGGAACAAAATATCCTTAAGGGGTTCAGTTAAGTTTTCATGACTTTGTACTCAGTGAACATTCTTAAAAGGGTTTAGTTAATTTTTAATGACTAAGTATTCTTATTAAGGGTTCACTTAAACTGTCGTGACTCCGCGTTCAATTTAAACGTTTTAAGAGGTTTAGTTATGTTCTCAATAAACATACTCAGGGGGTTTAGTTTTGTTCTGGGTGCCGCATGAATGTTCTAAAGGGGGTTCAATACTCAATAAAATGACTCAATAGGTTCAGTTTTGTTCTGCGTAAAAATTGAACGTTCTTAAGGGTCTCAAATAAGTTCTTGTTACTTTCTTAATATACTTGTTTAAATTATTCGGCTAAAATGAGCTAAACATTCTCAACTAGTTAAATTAACATTTTTAAGTGGTCTCATTGTTGTTAGTGGGTTAAACTAGTAATCGCAGTGGTAGTAGCAATAGGAATAGTAGTTGCTGTTGTAGATATAAAAATTTTAAAAGCAGCACTATCAAAAACAGCTGTATTGATGGTAGCAGGTGCAGGAGGAACATTAATAGACATAGTATTAGTGGCAGTAGTAGCAGCGGTAGTACAGTATTACTGTACTGTAGTACTGTACTAGTGATCAATAATAATAATAGTAGTAGTAATAGTAGTAATAGTAGTAGTAGTATTAGAGGCATTAAAAGTAACACTTGTGGTACATTAGCAGTCATGACTGCCATTGCTGCTGTAAATATAACAACAAAGTGAAAATTTTTGTACATAAACAGGTATACAGTAAACACAAGTAAAATTATAACGTATCTAGTTTTACTTCCTCTGTGTTTTATACAGTGATCCATCTGATAAATCTTACGATGTTCATCATATATCTTGTTTAACATTTCATTCATGTTTTGTCTCGTGGCATACTTTGTTTACTGGGTGCCTCACTAGCCTTCATTTACACCCGTACGTTGCGATCACTGCCTTTCACCCTTGTTTCTGAGTGGTGGATGGCGTGTGTGTGGGTCGACTCATTGATTGCGATGGCAGCGCCTAGTGACGTCATTGTTGTGTGTGGGTGGCGGATGTATGAGTCACCTACTGAATGACGAAAAACGAGTTCTCGTAAGTCTTGTAACTATTTTTAGGCGGATATTTATACTTGAATTTTGATGTCCTATTTTTTTATAGACAAATCGTGGTCTTTTAGATGTTGGTCATTTTTTGCTGACTTTTAATTGAGAGAATTTTGTTTTGGAATTGTTGTACATCTGCCAGGCGCAATTCCGCGGGTCCTCCATTCATGCCGCAGCTCCAAGAAGGTTGTCACTATATAAACCAAGAAAATTATATTTTTATGTCATTTAAAGTACATTCGTGTAATTTTTAATTATCAAAGTTAGTTTAAATCATTTACCGAAGGTTTATTTTCAATTAATAAATAGACAGACTGGAAATATTACCAAGTTTACGTACATGAGTATTTGACGCCAATGAACGTCATAGCGATATGCGGCACCTCATAGTGGGGCCAGCCGCGCGCTCCTGATCTGCAGACACAGTAGTAACAAACCAAGCTAACGAGACGGAGGAGTACTGCTCAAAATTTATCGTTTTAGTACGTTCCTAACCTTAAACGAGCGGATATATAGTGTGGTATTCTATTAAGAAGACGTATTTAGTTTTTACATTATCAGTGCTGTTTATAAGTAAAGAGCTAGCGAGTATTTGTGGGCGCTGAGAGCCAGATTAAAGTTGAGTGCGGGATAGCTACGTCACCAAAGTGATAGCGTTTGGCTCCACAGTGACATGTCCACAACGTCACGCCTCAGTTTCAGAAGGCTGCGAGAATACTTAATTGTCAATGGAGATATTTCAGCACGCGAGAAAAACGTGTATTGATGTGATGGTGTGACAACCACCCACTACTTACAAAACGAGCCTCACGTACAACACGTCACACCGTCCCTTACATGACTTAGTGCTCAACACTGACCCAGTGACAACATGCATTAATATCTTCCTTGTGCCAAAAGTTGAAGCGTTTTGTAAGTTAGTCACTTGCAGTAGGTAAACTGCGAGTTAGTTAGAGCCAGATGACCAAAACTCTAAGGGATCGTAGCACCATGTTTAACAACTTGCGTCTGAGGCCTTCGTTATTTCCGTGAGATTCGTGCACCAAGAGTGTATACAGCAACTCCGCTTTCCGTCCTCCTTCTGCGCCTCCAGCGTGGCTCGGGATGCCCCCTCTTCCCCCTGCGGTGTGACATGTGGTGGTGCTGTTCGCTCTTCAACTGTGATAAAGCCGGGATACTCCGCGCTGCCGCCCCTCACAACCTTTGGAACCTGGCGCCCAACCCACTTAGAGCCAAGAAAGACGCCGTCCACCCTAGCAGCCTTAAGACGGCCACCTCCTTCTGCGACTCCGGTGACAGGTACGAATTGTGTTGGTTGTCGCGAGGTCGTTGTGCTCCTAGACTGATGCTGTTCTCACTGCATCACCTGCCAGGTTAATGAAGGGCCAGGTTTCAGGTGCTTATGGTGCCTCGCTTATTAAACACCATTCATTAAGTGTGTCTCTAGGTCGTACAACTGCCAGGATTATTAAAACATCGTTCACCAGGGAGTGTGAACAACAGTTTGAGGTGAAGGAGGAGAGTTCAGCGGAAAAGTGAAATCTTCAGGTGTGTGAGGACATGTGTACTCTACAGGTGTAGGATGACAAGTCTACTCTACAGGTGTGTGAGGACAAGTGAACTCTATAGATATTAGGACAAGTGTACACTATAAGTGTGTGAAGACAAGTGTTTCTGCTGCTGTGTGGAAGAGAAGTGTACTCGACATGTGTGGGAGGACAAGTGTACTCCATAGGTGTGAGGATAAGTGTTATCTATAGGTGTGTGAGGACAAGTGTTATCTACAGGTGTGTGAGGAGATATGTATTCTACAGGTGTGTGAGGACAAATGTAGTCTATAAGGGAGTGAGGACAATTTTGTATAGGTTACAGATGTGTGAATAGGACAAATAAAGATTACAGGTGCGTGAGGGAGACAGTTGTAGGTTATGGATGAGTAAGGGCAAATATAGGTTACATGTGCGTGTGTGATGAGGGCAAATATAGTCTACAGGTGTGGGCTATGAGAGGACAAATGCATTGCA
>NW_024735442.1:5674028-5756528 GCF_018991925.1 Homarus americanus | reverse complement strand
TGGAAACTTAACGTACGAACTTCCAAAAATCCGTCTTTGTACTGTACCTTCAGTCAGCCAGTTAGATGAGTTCACATCTCCATTTACGGCAGGAATTTTAACGTACGAACTTTTGGGAAGCCAAGCCCAGCATAAGCCACCGTAAAGTTCATTAACTACAGTAGCAATTCGCCGGAAAGAAGACAGCAGCAGTAGCAGCTGACATTGTTCACCTAACCATGATTTTGCGGCCGAAGCGATGACGTGTTATGCTCGCTTGCCAAAACATCCAATCAGGAGGCCGGAGAACCAAGATGACGTCATGGCACCAGCAGTGACGTCAGCAGCAGCAGCAGCAGTGGCGGCGGGACGTGTTATTGATCACCTACCACAGCCATCCAGGGGGCGGGGGGCGGGAGGCGGGGGAGGGGCTGCTGACGCGTATTGTAACACGAATTTACTTATTTATTTATTTATATATTTATATATTTATTTATTTACTTGTATTGTAAATAATTGTTTCGTTTTTCTCTATTAACATGATATTAATCGTATTATTTGAATTATGTATATATATATATATATATATATATATATATATATATATATATATATATATATATATATATATATATATATATATATATATAATTGAATCTATTTAGCCAGAAAAGCACAGATACAGAGTGGATAATAATAACAATATTAACATGGCTGAGCCAGTTGAGAACCTGAGCGTTTGTGTATGCATAACTATGCATAACTATCAAAGCATGTGTGTGTGTTTGTATGTAGAAGACGGAGAGAGAATATGTAAAAGGCGTAGGAAAAGGAGAAAGGAGGGAGGGGAGTGTTACGTGTGTCAGGTCGTGACACACAGCTTGGATCAACTTTATTATTATTATGTTTTTTTTAATCTTGTTATATCACGCAAGTTTGAGTAACATGCTGGATTAACCTATATGTGATTGTTTATATTGTATTATTTTACTTCTGTGTGTGTGTGTGTGTGTATGTGTGTGTGTGTGTGTGTAATAATAATAATAATAATAATAATAATAATAATAATAATAATAATAATAATAATTATAATAATAATAATAATTAACGGTTTATTGAAAAAGTTCTGCAGCCCGAAGGCTGAAAATATACATTGGACAAAAATGTCTTATTACATACAAAGACATGGGGTGGGTAGGTCGTTTAACAAAAGCTTTCATGACTGAAAGAAGAAGGAGCAATGATTGAACATACAAATTATTATAGTTTACAGTTGCTGGTCCGGACCTGGGCTGGTCATGGAGACACCAGGTGGTGTGGTGTTCACGTGGTGTAGTAACTCGTCTTCGGGTGTCGAGATGGAGGACCTCACGTGGTCATGAGGACACCGGGTGGTGTGGTGTTCACGTGGTGTAGTAACTCGTCTTCGGGTGTCGAGATGGAGGACCTCACGTGGTCATGAGGACACCGGGTGGTGTGGTGTTCACGTGGTGCAGTAACTCGTCTTCGGGTGTCGAGATGGAGGACCTGACGTGGTCATAGGGACACCGGGTGGTGTGGTGTTCACGTGGTGCAGTAACTCGTCCTCGGGTGTTGATATGAAGGACCTCACGTGGCGGGGACACCGGGTGGTGTGGTGTTCACGTGGTGCAGTAACCGTCCTTGGTGTGCTGATATGAAGGACCTCACGTGGTCATGCGAGGTCACCGGTGGTGTGGTGTTCACGTGGTGCAGTAACTCGTCCTTGGGTGTTGATATGAAGGACCTCACGTGGTCATGAGGACACCGGGTGGTGTGGTGTTCACGTGGTGCAGTAACTCGTCTCGGGTGTTGATAAGGAAGGACCTCACGTGGTCATGAGGACACTGGGTGGTGTGGTGTCTACGTGGTGCAGTAACTCGTCCTCGGGTGTTGATATGAAGGACCTCACGTGGTCATGGGGACACCGGGTGGTGTGGTGTTCACGTGGTGCAGTAACTCGTCCTTGGGTGTTGATATGAAGGACCTCACGTGGTCATGAGGACACCGGGTGGTGTGGTGTTCACGTGGTGCAGTAACTCGTCCTCGGGTGTTGATATGAAGGACCTCACGTGGTCATGAGGACACTGGGTGGTGTGGTGTTCACGTGGTGCAGTAACTCGTCCTCGGGTGTTGATATGAAGGACCTCACGTGGTCATGGGGACACCGGGTGGTGTCACAGTACCTCACTTTGCTGGGTGGTGTTGTTATCTCGTAGTCAGGTGTGAAGCCGACCCACTGTTGTTCCCATGGTGCACTGATGAGCACCTCCTGTTCAGAAGATGGCGGTCAGTTCCCAGGGGTGCTTATTTCACTGGCGGGTCACGGCTCTCACTGGTACTGTCTAGTGCTGAATTCACTGGCTTAAACACTGTTCATCACTGTTCAACACTGATCCCACTTCTTTCCGAAACGAAATTGTCACTTTTGATTATGTTGATATCCCGGTGGTGAAGATGGGTCGGGGAGAGGGACTTGGGAAATGTGCCCAACATTGGCCTAAGGGGGCCGCTGCTCAGCATTAGCAGCGCCTGAATAGGTCTCGACCCTACGGTAGTCAAGGATGTGTGTGTGTATGATTGATAAACAATAGCCTGCGACAATATACGTAAAGATATTATTTATATTATTATTGGTAGAAGTATTAGTAGTATAACACGGAGAATTACCTTCGTGAAACAAGAAAAAATTGCTGTTCATTGAAGAAAATGGTTCTCTCTCAGAGAAGATATATACACTGTAGAAATTAAGGAAATGGAAAATATTAATATAAAATAAATAAATAAGGTTACGAAATATTTAAAGGGTAAATACAACCCACGTGTGAATATTTTACTGTCGCCATTAAAGACTTCCCCCCCCTAGAGTGAGTCCCGCAATGCAACTGTAGGCGACAGTCACACTCTCGAGATGTTGAAAGTCATCCCAGAGTCACACCAGGTGAGGAGTTGATATACAGGTATTTGATGTGTGTCGAGTCATCAGCATATTCTGGTAGTGTGTTCTTTAGACTAGGATAAAGAAGCATAGCAAAAAAATGGTCAAAACGGATATAATGGGTGAAGCTCGCCGAAGAGGCCGTCCGAAACAAAGTCTACTTTCTATTACACAACTCTTTAGAAGGCTTGACGTGTAAATACCCAAACTTATAACTTTATGTATGGCTGGAATATTATAGACAACACTGAAAAATCTATTTGTACAATGTTCACGAAACATTGAACTGCACATCACTTGTGTCCATAACTGCTCTATATGTATATTGTTTATGGGTCGACTATTACTCTCAATACACAAGGACACCTTTCTCGTGATTAATCTCTATCCAGCCTCTGAAAAAGTTGGAGGTTATCGAGGTTGGGCACTAGTTAACAGCGTCAGCAGCAGTAGTGTTTAAAGTGGATACTATAATGTTTGTGGAAGCTGTGGTTGTTATGAAGACGTTTGTATATGTGTATCGGCTTAAAGTCAGTGTTATGTACAAAAGCTCAACAACACGCCTGAAATGGCACTAAGTTTTTGACCTATAGCCACACCATAATTGCTTTCACACACACACACACACACACTTCCCTCAGCCTTCATAGGGTAAGGACGTGTGTAGTCGGCGCTGCCCACTAAAGTGGCCGTGGTCTCTTGACCATGGATGCAGCTGCCAGCCCGGTCTGTGGGGCCCTCCCCTCCCCAATCTCCTCCTTCCCATCTGGATTTATCAACATCCTCACACCAACAGTACCGTGCAAAGATTGACGACCAACCCACAAGTGATATATAAAAGTAGCAATTTTACCTCGAAGGAAAAGCACAAAAACACAGCAATACTAAGTGTGCCTGGATCTGACCTAACCTGACCAGACCTTACGGCTTCACCTGACCTAACCTGAAGGATGGAGCACACTTGCATTGCCCCAAACTACTGTCCTGCCCACGTGGCCACACACCTGCCCAACCGCATCCAACCCATACGAGCACGAACTGATTGCTACAAGAACAGCCCAGTCCCAACCATTGTAAAAATTATCAACACCTAATTATTATATATCTTATTTGTATCACTTATATTACGTGTACATCAATTGTAAATCAAGAGACCCATTCCCCGATTATGTAATTGTATATTTTCAGCCTTCCGGCTGCCATGCTCTTTCAATAAACCGTTAATTATTATTATTATTATTATTACACACACACACACACACACACACACACACACACACACACACACACACACACACACACTTCCGTCCGTCCACAGCAACAGATATCAACAGATGGCCACCAATTACTCCCGACGCTCTCTGTACCTTCTAAAGCGTGGGAACGGCTATCCTGATGGCAGTGTTATCGCGCGACACAAGTCACTGAACATATTCCATGCTCGCAGCCGTAGACAGGGGCGTCATAAACAAAAGTCCATTAGGACCATAGCCTCCACTAGGAAACCAGAGAAACACACCCCTGACAGACCGTACCATTGCACTGAAGTTCCACGGATATGGTATGATCTCCCGTCTTTACTGCTCTCCAACGTCACTTCCTTAGCTAACACCTTTGACGAGCTGGTAACCAGTCAGGTCAGCCGCCGCTAGCATCGTTGGCATATGTGAGGCTTGGCAAATTGTGCCTGAAACTTGTCATATTGAGGGATATCAACTCTTTCATCACCTTCGCCCGTCACGCCTGGATGTTCAAGTCCCAGCAGATGTGGAAGCATTATGGGTACGTGTTGTGCCGCGGGCCCACCCGCGCCACACTACTTTTATCATAATCTGTGTGTCATACCATCCACCTCGCTCACCCACCAGAGACACTCTTATCAATCATCTCATTACCACCTCAGACCACCTAAGAGTTAGATGCCCTTGTGCCAAGTTAGTATTATGCGAGGATTATAATGAAATTGACACCACTGATATCCAGGACCAGCTGTCACTATCACAAGTTTTGAACTTCCTCACACACGGTCAAAATACCCTTGACCCTATCTTAACCCTACATTAAGACCTACAGGTCGATTAATGACTCTGCAGTGCGTCTCTTTGGCCAGTGGATAGTTCACCATCCCTGGACTGAAGTACTTAGTGTGGATGACGTGGACACCAAATGGATAAATTATACCAACACCACCACGGAAGCTCACCACCACTTCTTTCCCGAGAAGTCCGTCAGATCTCACCAAACTGATTAGCCCTGGATCACACCTCAGAACAAAAGACTTATGCAACAGAGAGACAGAGCCTTTTATCTCAATGACCACAACCGCTCCAAGTCCTTTCGCAACCGAGTCATCCGCAAAATACGCACTGCAAAGAAGTCTCACTACCCAACCAAATTGCAACACCTGAAGCAGACCAACATCAGTCAGTGGTATGGTAAGCTTAAAAAACTCTGTGGACTAAACAATAAGACACACCCCCTCCCCTTCCTTAGGCATCTCACTAATTTTGGCGCTACTATATGCCAGACGCTCGCCCGGCTTGACACAACGAATCTCCCTGCTTACCTACCAGCCCCCTTTCCCATTGACTTAGTAGAAGAATTTGAAGTAACAAAACGTCTGGACAAACTGAAGTTAAAACGCTCCACCACCCCCATTGATTTAACAATGAAACTCTTCAAGGAATTCTCCCCAGAGCTTGCTAAACCCCTCTGGTCCATCATCAATGCTTCCCTCAGTCAAGCCAGATGCCAGATGCCAGTCAAGCCAGATGGAAGACTTCTTATCTGTCACCAGTGCGTAAGTCAACCAGCCAACAATCCTTAAATCAGCTACCACCCATTGCAATCACCCCAATACCTAGCTTAATCTGTGAAAGTTTTGTGTTCGACTGGGCCTATGCTGATATTGCAGGAGCCGTAGATCCTCAGCAATTTGGTAATATGAAAACTTCCTCCACCACTCACTGTCTTGTCAGCTTTCTCGACTACATATACCGCCATCTGGAGAAATTAAAAACGTCTGTAGCTGTCGCCTTCATTGACTTCACTAAGGCATTCGACCTAGTCGACGACAATTTAATCATCAACAAAGCTATCGACGTCGGGTTTCGAAGAAGTCTTATACCATGGCTTACAGACTCCCTCAGTAACCGGCGCCAAGCTGTACGCTTCCGAGTGGCTCTCTCCACCTTTCAGTCACTCACCTGTGGCGTCCCCAAGGCACCAAGATGGGACCACTATGTTTCCTTATGCTTATCAATGATGCCCTAAGAGAAACCCCTGCTTGCTGGAAATATATGTCGACGACTCCACCATTGGGATCAGCGTTCAACAATTCTGCTCCCGACTATATCGCCCTTCAGGACTTATTGTACAGTCTCTAAAACTGGGCCACCAACAACCACGTCACCATCAACCATACCAACACCACGGTTATGCACATCAACCTCTCCGACGTTGTCCCACCCCCCTCCATTACTTAAGGTCCCAACACACTCCATGTTGTAGATTCTACTAAGCTCCTCGGAAACCACACGTCAGTGAACTTGTCAAATCCTCCAATTTCCGTCTCCACCTCCTCCACCAACTCAAGTCCCTCGGAGTTCCTGCCCCCTAGCTCCTCAGTGTTTACTCAACATTCATACTTCCCGAGCTCACCTATGCCTCCCCCACCTGGTCTTCCTCCCTAAATGCCACACAACGTAAACACCTAGAAAAAGTGCAAAAGAGGGCATGCAAGATTATTCTCTCCCCTTCCTACTCCACATGTCAAGAAGCGCTCAACACACTGACCCTCTCGGCTCTCACTGACCATCACCACGACCTCATCTGCAAATTTGGTGAGAAACTTCTGCACCATCCTCGACACCGGCTCCTACTACCACCTGAGATCCCTCGCCCGAGAATTGCTGTTCGACACCACAAGCGCTTCCAGCCCATACGAGCATGAACTGCTCGCTATAAGAACAGCCCAGTCCCAATCATTGTAAAAATTATCACTAACTTGTAATAAACCAGTGTATTCACTCCCAGTTAATCTTACTTTTTGCACTGTCACTATGTTGAAAGCTCTATAGTTTGAGGCTCTCCCCACCTAGTTATTATGTCATATTTGTATCACTTATGTTACTTGTACATTATTTGTAAATCAAGCAACCCATTCCCCAATTATGTAACTGTATATTTTCAGCCTTCCGGCTGCCATGCTCTTTCAATAAACCGTTATTTATTATTATTTTTTATTATTACACACACACACAGAAACGTTCCAGTATCGTGACAATCTTTAACCTTTGATATGACCCCTGATCCTTAACCCTGTAAGAGATAAAACACAGATGTTTTCCTCCTTGAGACACACAAACATGCCTAAAACAAAACGTAAACACTAGCTACACTTGCTCTCTGTCAGCCGTATAGTCTGACGAGTATCCTTTGGATTAATGCTCTGACTTCAGTTGATGAGTTTGATGACATTTGTTCAGTGGATGTAACCGTAAAAGCTCTGGAACAAGTTTAGTAAGATATTTTAATGTGTTTTAGCAAGTTATGATCAGTTTTGTTCACAACCTTTTATTAGTATACTAGCAGAATCGCCACCCTCCAGGCTGCTCATCCGCTAGGCCACGGTAGGACGCCATCCTCCGGGAGGCTCCATATTGTCTCACTGCTCAGTCCCCAAAACTTCTTCTTCCATCAATAGTTCATTAACGGTGTATGTAAGTTCCACCATGTTTTTCATTACAACGGTACAGCAAAGTATAAATTTTTAGCTTTAAACTGTTATTATTTTATTGTCTAATCATCATTACATATAACACCACCCATCATCACTACATATAACACCACACATCATCACCACATACAATACCATCCATCATCACTACATATAACACCATCCATCATCACTACATATAACACCATCCATCATCACTACGTATAATACCATCCATCATCACTACAGATCGATAAAGTAGTTTCCGAGATTCTCGTGCGGACACACACACACACATAAACACACAGACATACTTCTTTGTTATATATATATATATATATATATATATATATATATATATATATATATATATATATATATATATATATATATATATATATATATATATATATATATATATATATATATATAGATAGATAGATAGATAGATAGATATATAGAAAATTAGTCGTTTCATACACAATACTGTTTCATGCCTTAAGTACAGACTAAACTATATGAGATTTTAAATATAATTTTACTTTCGTTAATAGGTATGTCGCTTAGGAGTGACTGTGATAAGTAAATACTTTGACTTACACCGAAAACATGATAGCTGTGCTGGTGAAGAAAGATAGTGAGAAGTATTAATGATGAAAATAACAAAATTGTAACAAAACGCCGCTTTATTAGTTCCCTAAAGTCGAACACTCGATAGGTCATTAAACACCTTGAACCGTGTAGAGAAAATGAATGGCAGGATCCCCTCCGACCTGTAGGAGGGGCCAACATCAGGCTCCTTAATTAAGTATCATCCACACAACCGTTCACGGGTTATCACGTTGACACCAAGGATAGGCCAAGGCCAGACAGACATTACGGTGCACAACAATTTATATCCCTAAACGTATATATATATGCTGATAACCACAAGGAAAGAAGAAAACACGAAGTTCCCAAGCGCTTTCGTGTAATTCACATCTTCAGGGGTGAGTACAGACTATATATATATATATATATATATATATATATATATATATATATATATATATATATATATATATATATATATATATATATATATATATATATATATATATATATATATATAGTGGCACCGTCATAATAATCTCACCCTGGAGGGACGATAAAGTCTCGTCCTCCCAGCTGCAGTTATAAGGCGCTGTTAAACCTTCCTGGCCAGCGTGACGTCACTTCTCCCCAGCTCATGACGTCATAAACGCTCTTGGGCCAACATAACGTCACTAGTCCCTCTGCTGGTGATTTCACAAACCTTCCCGGCCAGTGTGACGTCACTACTCCCCACTTTGGTGATATAATATTTCCTGACTAGTATGACAATCACTCACCAGCTGATGATGCCATAACTTTTCTCTGCCAGTGTGACGTTACTACTTCCAGCCGATGACGTCATGAATCGTCCCGATCATCCACTATTCGCTACTGATGACGCCATAAACTTTCCCGGAAAGCATGACGTCTCCATTCCCTGGTTTCTGACGCCATGACGTCACTTTCTTCTTTTTTACACTTTTCCTATAACATTTCTTTCTTGTTCTTATTTTTCTCCTTATTTTCTTTGCCTTTGTTTTTTCTTTGCCAATTTATTTTTGTTGTTGTTGATCTTCTTCTTCTTCACATTATTCAGTCGGGTCCTGGTAGCAAAAGCATCACACTGGCAGGGGCCTCGGTGCTTCGCATTTGCAATCAATAACATTTTCACTCGCTTCACTCTCACCATGGCGGTCGTGTAGGCTCAGGTGAATACTTGTTACGGGGAAGAGAAAATTAAAGAAACATATTGGTAACACAGACAAGATAATATATTGGTACACAGATATATTGGTACACAGACAAGATAATATATTGATGCACAGACTAGATAATATATGGATACACAGACAAGACAATATATTGATACACAGACAAGATAATATATTGATACACAGACAAGATAATATATTGATACACAGACAAGATAATATATTGATACACAGACAAGATAATATATTGGTACACAGACAAGATAATATATTGGTACACAGACAAGATAATATATTGGTACACAGACAAGATAATATATTGGTACACAGACAAGATAATATATTGGTACACAGACAAGATAATATATTGGTACACAGACAAGATAATATATTGGTACACAGACAAGATAATATATTGGTACACAAACAAGATAATATATTGGTACACAGACAAGATAATATATTGATACACAGACAAGATAATATATTGATACACAGACAAGATAATATATTGGTACACAGACAAGATAATATATTGGTACACAGACAAGATAATATATTGTACACAGACAAGATAATATATTGGTACATAGACAAGATAATATATTGATACACAGACAAGATAATATATTGATACACAGACAAGATAATATATTGATACACAGACAAGATAATATATTGGTACACAGACAAGATAATATATTGGTACACAGACAAGATAATATATTGGTACACAGACAAGATAATATATTGATACACAGACAAGATAATATATTGATACACAGACAAGATAATATATTGGTACACAGACAAGATAATATATTGGTACACAGACAAGATAATATATTGGTACACAGACAAGATAATATATTGGTACACAGACAAGATAATATATTGATACACAGACAAGATAATATATTGATACACAGACAAGATAATATATTGATACACAGACAAGATAATATATTGGTACACAGACAAGATAATATATTGGTACACAGACAAGATAATATATTGACACACAGACAAGATAATATATTGGTACACAGACAAGATAATATATTGATACACAGACAAGATAATATATTGGTACACAAACAAGATAATATATTGATACACAGGCAAAATTATATATTGGTACACATACAAGATAATATATTGGTACACAAACAAGATAATATATTGGTACACAGACACTGATATGGTTTCGTAACAGAAAGATTAATAAAAAAACACCTGTACACACAATAATATAAAACAGATTATTATTATTATCATTATTATTATTATTATTATTTTTATTATTATTATTATTATTATTATCATTATTATTATTATTATTATTATTATTATTATTATTATTATTATTATTATTATTATTATTATTATTATTATTATTATTATTATTATTATTCCTATTAGTATTTGTTCTTTCTCTCACACTCAAACACGTGTTGCACTTCTCTCTTACACTCACATACGTGATACACCTCACACACTCACATACTTGTTACAGCTCTCTTACACACTCACACACGGGTTACACCTCTCACACACTCACACACGTTTAACACCTCTCTCACACGTGTTACACCTCTCTTACCCACA
Organism: Homarus americanus; assembly: GCF_018991925.1. NCBI lineage: Eukaryota > Metazoa > Arthropoda > Malacostraca > Decapoda > Nephropidae > Homarus > Homarus americanus. The sequence goes on along the minus strand of NW_024735442.1, from coordinate 5,745,484 downwards.
CTCACATACATATTACACCTCTCTCACACACGCACACACGTGTTACGCCTCTCTCACACAAGCGTTGCACTTCTCTTACACACACTCACACACGTGTTACACTTCTCTCACACTCACTCACGTGTTCCACCTCTCTTACATACACTCAAACACGTGCTTCGCTTCTCTCTTACACTCACATACGTGATACACCTCACACACTCACACACTTGTTACAGCTTACTCACACACTCACACACTCGTGTTACACCTCTCTTACACATACTCACACACGTGATACACCTCACACACTCACACGCGTGTTACAGCCTCTCTCACACACGTGTTACACTTCTCTCACACACTCACACACGTGTTACACTTTTCTTACACACACTCACACACGTGTAACACCCCTCTCACACAATCATGCACGCTTTACACCTCTCTTACACACACTCACACACGTGTAACACCTCTCTCACACAATCACACACGTGTTGCAACTCTCACACACTCACACACGTGTTACACCTCACACACACTCACACACGTGTTACACCTCTCTACACCTCATACACGTGTTACACCTCTCACATACACTCACACACGTGTAACACCTCTCTCACACAATCACACACGTGTTACGCCTCTCACACACTCACACACGTGTTACACCTCTCTCTCACACCCACACACGTGTTACACCTCTTACACACTCACACACGTGTTACACCTCTCACACACGTATTACACCTCTTACACATACACTCACACACGTGTAACACCTCTCTCACACACTCACACACGTGGCCTCACACACTCACACACGTGTTACACCTCTCTCACACTCACTCACACACGTGTTTCACCTCTCTTACACACACTCACACACGTGTTACACCTCTCTTACACACTCAAACACGTGTTACACCTCTCACACACTCACACACGTGTTACACCTCTCTTACACACTCACACACGTGTTACACCTCTCTTACACACTCACACACGTGTTACACCTCTCATACACTCACACACGTGTTACACCTCTCTTACACACTCACACACTTGTTACACCTCTCATACACTCACACACGTGTTACACCTCTCATACACACTCACACACGTGTTACACCTCTCACCCACTCACACACATGTTACACTAAAGGTTCCAAGTGTTCCCTGAAGAAGGCAGTGATGGGTAGGGAAACACCGGGTAACACTGAAGTCCATTTATTAACGGATAGCAGAAATACAAGTAGTGACTAGCGTGTGCCTTGCACGACCCACGGAGTCAGACTGAGGCTGCATTGCCATATGGCAGCCTCGAGGCAATGCTGCCACATAACACTTGCAGTGTTGCCACGTAATTACATACATAGATGCTACTCGGCACAGTAGCTTTTATACAAGGTTGCTACTCGGCACAGCAGCTTAGATACATAACCTACATCTCCCTCCCCCCCTCACGCTCATAGTCTTTGTCTTGAGCGGACTTCTTAGTCCTAAGTCGCTCCGAGCGTCGAGGTGCACTGTGGGGCGGATCCTCGTGAGGTGTAGGGGACTCGTCCTCGGTCAGGGGGCCAGCAGCAGGGGGTGGGACTGGCCGGAGGAAGCGGCGGTTCCTCCACCAGACACGGCCGCTTGGCATCCTGACCTTGTAGTCCCTCGACCGGCCGACGCCCATCACTATGCCCACCTTGTCCCAACGTGTCGTCGTCGGGTCCTGGACGCGGACAAGGGCACCAATCTCCAGCGGCTGAAGAGGGCGGGCACGGCCGTCATACCGATCCTTGGCATCCTGGGCACGTGTAGCGGCGCGGCGGTCGCAGCTCTCGGCTCTGGTCTGCCACTCCTTCGCAAAGGCCTTGGCGTGTGCAGGAACGCAAGAGCGGAGAGGGTGACCATACAGGATCTGGGCAGGGGAGCGTCCTGTGTGGGTGGGAGTATTACGTAACTTCTGGAGTCCTTTATCAAACGCCTCACAGTCTATGTTGCCTGAAGGGGCCACCTTGAGGATGAGGTGCTTGACTGTCTTGACCGCAGCCTCAGCGTGGCCGTTTGACTGTGGGTAGTGGGGTGTTGACACGATGTGGCGGACTCCCCAACGCTCCAGGAATCCTGTGAAGTCCCGGCTGGTGAACTGTGGCCCACCGTCTGTCCGCAGACGTACGGGGACGCCCAGGTCACGAAAGGGGTGCCGGAAGTGGCGAATCGGGGCCGCGGACGTCGTGTCCGAGCCACAGATTACCACCACAGGCCAGCCAGAGAGTCGGTCGGCGACAACTAGGAAATGTTTCCCAGCTGTGCTGAAGAAATCAGCCGACACGGACTCGAAGGGCCTGGTGGGTTCGTCGTCGCACAAGAGGGGCTCCTGCTGTTGACTGGGCTGCATGATCTGGCACGGCTCACAGGCACGGACCGTATTGACGATATCCGCGTCAATGCCGGGCCAGTACACAGCGTGCCTTCCGCGGCGCTTGGTGGCCTCTGCTCCACGGTGGCTGTCGTGTAAGCAGGCCAGAACGCGACGACGGAGAGCTGCAGGGACGACCACACGGGCACCATACAGGATGAGGTCCCCACCTGCGTAGAGGTCCTCACGTATCTTCCAATACGGGCGTAGGGCGTTGTGGAGGTTAAAACGGTCGCGAGGGAACCCAGTCCTCACTCTCTCCAAGAGCTGAGTGTAGGAGGGGTTGTCGCGTGCCGCGGTCCGTAGTTCCTCAAGGGCCAGATCGCTGTCGTGTGGCGACACTGAGGCCTGGGTGCTGGCGAGGGACTGTACGGCCTGCAAAGTGACGATGTTGCTGACGGAGAAACCGGCCTCGGTGCTGAGCATCTCGTCTTCAGGTGTCGGGCAGCTGACTGGGGAGCGGGAGAGGGCATCCGGGATGCACAACTCCTTACCTGCGCGCCAAGCCGCGGTGAAGACGCAGGCCAAAATCTTCTCCTTCAGGCGCTGGAGGCGGGGATTCTCGATGGCGTCCAGCGAATAGTGGTTAAGAATGGGGACCAAGGGCCTGTGGTCTGTGATGAAGTCGAAGTGCTGTAGGCCAATCAAGTAAAACCTGCACTTCGATAAGGCCCATACCACTGCCAGCAGCTCCAGCTCAATGGTAGCGTAGCGAGACTCAGCATCGGTGAGGAAGCGAGAGCCACACTGTACGAGCCGGTACTTTCCTCCACCGTGATCCTGGAGAAGGGCGTAACCAACCCCGTACAGGCGCGAGGCGTCTGTCTGGAGGATGGTGGGGAGCGCTGGGTCGAAAGTAGCGAGGATAGGTGGACTTGACAGAGCCTCCTTCACCTTATGAAAGGCGAGGTCGTGGTCAGGGGTCCACGTGAAAGTCCTCTTGGGGATCATCAGGGGGGCGGAGAGGCCCGGCAGCGGCGGAGACGTCAGGAGAAAATTCTGCCAGCTGGTTCACCAGGCCCATGAAAGACCTGAGATCCGTAAGGTTGGCAGGTTTGGCAAAGTCCGCTAGGGCGCGACCTTTCTCCGGGTCCGCAGCATTGCCATCCCTTGAGAGTCGGTAGCTGCAGAAAGACACTGCAGGTGCGGCCAAGACGAACTTCTCGGCATTCAGAGTGATGCCGTGCGTCCTGCACCTGGTCAGTACCTCGTCGATGCGGCGAAGATGCGTTAGGTAGTCCTTATCATAGAGGAGGACGTCATCCACTACCTTCACGCAGTTGGTCACGCCTTGAAGTGCCATGTCACCACGGAGACAGAAGGCGTCCCCTGTAGCAGCAAATCCCATAGGGCCACGGCAGTAGCGGAAGCGTCCGTATGGCGTGATGAAAGTGGTCAGTGGCTGATCCTCCTTCTTCAGTGGAATCTGCCAGTAACCGCAGAGGGCGTCCATTGTCGAAAAGTGCCGTACCTTCGGGTCCACACTCCGTATAGCTGCAAAAGGTGTGGGTGAAGGGTGGGCGGGACGGGACACCTGGCTGTTAAGCTTAGATAAGTCGGTAGTAATCCGCACTCCACCGTTAGTCTTAGCCACAGCGACTAGAAGGTGGCACCAAGGGGACGGGTCGTCACCAACGGGTACGATGACACCCTGGGCCACCATGGAATCCAGTTCCTTCCTGTCTGAATCCCTGAAGGCGAGAGGGATCAACCGGGGAGTGTGTATGGCAAACGGCTGCGTATCTTCCCGCAGGTGTATCCTCATAGGCGGACCCGCCATAGCCTTCAGTGGCGTGGTCCGTAGGGCCTCCTTCGTCACCAGCACTTACGAGTACTCCTTCAGGAAGTAGGCCTTTGCGGCTGAAGGAGACGTCTCGCTGTGAAGGGGAAGCAGCCGTGACTTGGGTGGAGGCGGGGCGGGAGAGGACGCGGGTTCTGGGCAGCTCTGTGCGTCAGCGCCAGGCATGTCGCTCGTTGACTCACGCACCCTGCTGGCGGTGTACCGAGCAGCTGGGATCTGCTCGGGAAAGTCTCTGGGCACCATGCCTAACTCCTTGCAGTGCTCCCACGACAACAAGGGTGTAGCGAGAGTCGGCTGCACGTCCATCCATCCGTGACACGACCTGTCGCCGTAGGTGATCTCCTCTTGAAAGGAGCCCACAGCGTCCGGCATGTGGGAACCGTCCGCATTGTAGTACAGCAGCTGCGGCGGTGGTCCCAGGTCGCGTTTGGTGAGGCCCAGTTTCTGGAGGTGCTTCAGGCCTATCACCGTAGTATCAGAGCTGGTGTCCGGTATCACCTCGATGTGACCCGACACATCACAGTGTGTGACGGCGACGCGGATGGTAGGGGAAGGGGTAGCCCTGGGGCGTGTGGTCGATTCCACCCTCCTGATGTGACTCAGCTGCTGCTTGGGGCTGCGTGGGCCATCTGAAGGGGGCTGCGTGCGAACCACCCTGAGGGAAGTGCGCTGCTTTCCTCCTCGTCTCGGGCTTTTGGGCTTGGGTTGGCGGCAGCACTTGTCGTAGTGTCCATAGCGACCGCAGGCCTGACACTTGTGGCCTCGTGCAGGGCACCTGTCTGTGTTAGACCAGTGGCCCTTACGGTCACATCCACGACACAGTGCGTCGGCGGCCGGGCATGTCTTGGGGCCATGCTGCTTTCCACAGCTGCCACAGGAAGCACTAGGCGGAGGCGTGGAAGAACGTGTGGCAGCCTTCACGTTGTTGGACGCCTTCTTACCCTTTTTGTACTGTGAGATAACTCTCACAGCAGGTGGGACCCGTAAGGCAGAGGTGGCGGACTTGGTGGTCTCGTATGACCGACATTCAGTCACTACCACCTGGAGTGTGGAGGAAGCGTCCAGGGAGATGAGTCGCTGCACCAACTCTTCTTGCCTGACACCTGTCAAAATCCCGTGTTTGATCCAGACTTCCTCATATTCCTGGCTGTGCGCCTTGCAGACGTCGATCTCCTCTGACAAACTCTTTAAACGTACAAAAAAGTCGTCAAAGCATTCATTCTCCGCCTGCTTGCAGCTGGTGAAGGCGCGACAACGCAAAGCCTCGTTATTCCGACCTTTAATATGATCCTGTGAAAGGTCGAGCACATCCGTCACTGAAGACGTAGAATCGGTAGGCACTTGCAACGTGTGCTCCAAAACTCTCTGGGTCTTCAGCGACAAACACATCCGCAGTTGGATGAGCTGTTTGTTTGGAGGCATGCTATCAAGGTCCACCATCGTGGAGTAATCTGTCCACCGCCGCCTCCACTCACGAAAAAGCTGAAACGTGACGTCTGGTGAGAGGGCGGGTGGGGGTTGAACAGATGCCTTGGGAGCTGCTGGAGTAGCAAGAGTACCTGGAGGACGCTGGTGTGGTGGAGGAGGGAGGGTACTGGCGCCTTGGTGAGCGAAACCTGCGAGTGAGGGAGGGTGGGTTAGCGCCAGGGTCGCCAATATTGCATCAAAGCGCGCCTTTTCCTCCTCTCTTCGTATCTCCTCCCTCTGAAATTCCATCTCTCTGCGTCTCTCGTCCCTGTCATCCATCCACCTCAGAATTATGGCAATGTCCATCACTGGAGGTGGAGGATGAGGGGCATTGGGCGCAAAAGCTCCATCTGCGCTCGGTAGAGGGGAAGGTGGGGAGTCGTGTCTCCTATCTTGACGTTGTCCCTTCTTACCGCCCATCTTAGTATGCTTGAACTGCGCTGTTTAGTATATAAAGTGGCGCTTCATCAACTCGAACCACATATATATGACGTAAACAGCGGAGAAATAACACATAGGGTCCTCTGTTCTGTCAGTGAGTGCGTGCTTGCGTGCATGTGTGTGTGTGTGTCTGAGAGAGCAAATCGTGGTGGCCTTAATGCGTGTGGCTAGATGCCTCAGAGGTCAGAATGTTAGTGTCTCCCCGAATGTCACACGAGAAGGGTGTACGCCTGCGTGCTCCGTGGGTACCACAAAAAACAGGCCAATGCTTAACTCTCAGCTCTAGACACACTAATACACTGACACTAACACTGCCACCGTCACTAAAACGCACTGTGACGGCGCAACACTGCACGTCGCGGCGAAACACAACGTAACACAACACAACACACTAGAGTCGACGCACATCACTGGCAGACGTAACCGTCGGCATTGTTCACGACACTTGTAAGTCCACAAATCCTACTCACTGCGCCATGAAGGTTTCAAGTGTTCCATGAAGAAGGCAGTGATGGGTAGGGAAACACCGGGTCAACACTGAAGTCCATTTATTAATGGATAGGAGAAATACAAGTAGTGACTAGCGTGTGCCTTGCACGACCCACGGAGTCAGACTGAGGCTGCATTGCCATATGGCAGCCTCGAGGCAATATTGCCACATAATACGTGCAGTGTTGCCACGTAATTACATACATAAATGCTACTCGGCACAGTAGCTTATATACAAGGTTGCTACTCGGCACAGTAGCTTAGATACATAACCTACATACACCTCTCTTACACACTCACACACGTGTTACACCTCTCATACACACACTCACACACGTGTTACACCTCTCTTACACTCACACATGTGTTACACCTCTCTTACACACACTCACACACGTGTTACACCCCTCTCACACTCACACACGTGTTACATCTCTTTTACACACACACACACATGTTAAACCTCTCTTACACACACTCACACACGTGTTGCACCTCTCTCACACAATCACACACGTGTTACACCTCTCACACACTCACACTTGTGTTACACCTCTCACACACTCACACACGTGTTACACCTCTCACACACTCACACACGTGTTACACCTCTCTTACACACTCACACACGTGTTACACCTCTCTTACACACACTCATACACGTGTTACACCTTTCACACACTCACACACGTGTTACACCTCTCTTACACACACACACACACACACACGTGTTACACTTCTCCTACACATACACTCACACACGTGTTACACCTCTCTCACACACTCACATACGTGTTACACCTCTCTCACACACTCACACACGTGTTGCAACCCTCTCACACACTCACACGTGTTACACCTCTCTTACACACTCACACACGTGTTACACCTTTCACACACTCACACACGTGTTACACCTCTCTTACACACACACACACGTGTTACACCTCTTACACACACACACGTGTTACACTTCTCCTACACATACACTCACACACGTGTTACACCTCTCTCACACACTCACACACGTGTTACACCTCTCTCACACACTTACACACGTGTTGCACCCCTCTCACACTCACACACGTGTTACAACTCTTTCACACACACATATGTTACACCTCTCTTACACACACTCATACACGTGTTACATCTCTTTTACACACACTCACACACGTGTTACACCTCTCTCACACAATCACACACGTGTTACACCTCTCTCACACACTCACACACATGTTACGTCTCTTTTACACACACTCACACGCGTGTTACACCTCTCTCACACACTCACACACGTGTTACATCTCTTTTACACACACTCACGCACGTGTTACTCCTCTCTTACATACACTCACACACGTGTTACACCTCTCTCACACGCACACACGTGTTACACCTCCCTCACATTCATACACATGTTACACCTCTCTCACACACGTGTTGCACTTCTCTTACACACACTCACACACATGTTACACCTGTCTCACACATTCACATACCTGTTACATCTCTTTAACATACACTCACACACGTATTACACCTCGCTCACATGTCTCGCATGGGTTACACCTCTCTCACGTTCATACACGGGTTACACATATCTTACACACACTCACACACGTGTTACGCCCCTCTTATTTACACTCACACACGTGTTACGCCCCTCTTATTTACACTCACACACGTGTTACGCCCCTCTTATTTACACTCACACACGTGTTGCACCTCTCTCACATTCAATCACGGGTTACACCTATCTTACATACACTCACACATGTGTTACGCCCCTCTTACTTACACTCACACACGTGTTGCACCTCTCTCACATTCATACACGGGTTACACCTATCCAGCATACACTCACACACGGTGGTGCTGGTGGTAGAGTGGTACCGCTCTTGCCTTCGCAAGCGAGATGTCACGGGTTCGATTCCCGGGCCGGTGGAAGTTGTTTGGACACACTTCTTAGCCCCCATTAGTCCCTGTTCACCTAGCAGTAAAGTAGGTACCTGTTGTAAATCGAAAGTTGCGAATTCGTATTCAGGGACAAGTTGTTGGAGCTTCCAATAACTTGATGACACAAACCATTGACTCTTCAGGCTTCTATGCCCTTGACTCTTCCAGCTTCTACGCCCTTAACTCATGAGACATAAAGGCAAGCATGAACTTAGCATGCTTCCCTGTTGGGCACTGTAAACGCTTCTGCGCTTCACCTTACACAAGGATGTAGGGGGGGTGCCCAATAAATAAAAAAAAAAAACACACACACTTGTTACACCTCTCTTACTTACACTCACGCACGTGTTGCACCTCTCTCACATTCATACACGGGTTACACCTCTCTTAAAATAGCTAAAACTGCCTTCCAAAAGTTAGGAATGCTGTACAGATGCCGTAGCTACTTCACTCCTGAGCAGTTGCTCCAAGTATATGAGGGATTCATTCGTCCTAACTTGGAGTACTGCTCTCATATCTGGGGTGGTTCTTCTTCTGCCCAACTGTTAGATAGGGTGGAATCAAAGGCATTTCGTCTTATTAACTCTCCTTTTTTAGTCGACAATATCCCTTCCCTTTCTCTTCGCCGCAATGTTGCTTCATATTCTCTCTTTTACAGGTACTTTAACGGGCCATGTTCGGTGGATTTGGCATCCTGTGTACTGCCAGCAAGGCCGTGGGCTCGTAACACGCGTCTTGCCCGCGGTTCCCACCGTTTCTCTGTGGATGTTTGTCACACGAGAATAACCCGTTATAAGTCCTCCTTCTTTCCTCACACAACCAAAATGTAGAATGCTCTGCCTTCTTCTGTGTTTCCATACTTATACAATCTGTCTCACTTTAGAAAGCTGGTTTTCTGGCATCTTCGTGGTGTAGATTAAACTTTTTTTTCTCTAGATCTGTTCTTATTTTTTCGCCCCCCCGCCCCGTTGTAGATCGTTTGACCTGTGCCCGGGTGGGCTAATTCCCGTAAAAAAAATAAAATAAATTTTTATAAAATTTCATACAATCACACACGTGTTGCACATCTCTCACATTCCTGCACGGGTTACACCTCTCTCACACACGCACACGTTTAACACCTCTCTTACACTTGTTACACCTCTCTTAATTACGCTCACACACGTGTTACACCTCTCACATTCCTGCACGGGTTACACCTCTCTCACATTTCTGCACGGGTTACACCTCTCTCACACACTCACACACGTTTAACACCTCTCTCACACGTGTTACAACTCTCTTACACACACTCACACACATGTTACACCTCTCTCACACGCACACACGTGTTACACCTCTCTCATACACGTGTTACACCTCTCTCACACACTCACACACGTGTTACCCCTCTCTTATACACACTCACACACGTGTTACACCTCTCTCACACCTCTAACACGTGTTTCACCTCTCTTAGATACACTCACACACAAGTACACCTCTCTCACAGACTCTCACACGTGTTACACCTCTCTTACATTCATACACGTGTTACACCTCTCTTACATTCATACACGTGTTACACCTCTCTTACACACACTCTACACGTGTTACAACTCTCTCACACACTCACACACGGGTTACACCTCTCTCACACACTCATACACGTGTTACACCTCTCTCACACACTCATACCGGTTTACACCTCTCTCACACTCATACACGTGTTGCACCTCTCTTACACACACTCATACACGTGTTACACCTCTCTTACACTCAAACACGTGTTACACCTCTCTCACACACTGACACACGGGTTACACCTCTCTCACATACTTACATATGTGTTGCACCTCACACACACACACACACACACACATACGTTACACTTCTCTTACACACTCACACTCGTGTTACAACTCTGTCCTGTACTTACACACGTGATACACCTCTAATACAAACACACAAACACACACACACATACATACATATATATATATATATATATATATATATATATATATATATATATATATATATATATATATATATATATATATATATATATATATATATATATACACACTACATCCTTGACCACCGTAGGGTCAAGACCTATTTTGGTGCTGGTCCTGCTGAGCCGCGGCCCCCTTGGCCATATTCGGCCCCATCCCTTAAGTCCCTCTCGCCGACCCATCCTCACCACTGGGATATCTACAAAATCGAAAGTGACAATTTCTTTTCGGAAAGAAGTGGGATCAGTGTTGAATAGTGATGAACAGTGTTTCTGCCAGTGAATTCAGCACTAGACAGAACCGCGACAGCTGCTACCCACCACTGATATAAGCACCCCTGGGAACCATCCTCTGGCCAGACGGTGCTAATCCGTCCACCTTGGGAACAACAGGGAGCCGGCTATGCACCTGACTGCGAGATAACACAACACACAGAGTGAGGTACTGTGACACCACCCCACACCACCCGATGTCTTTATGACCACGTGAGGTCCTTCATATCAACACCCGAGAACGTGTAGCACCACGTGAACATTACACCTCCCGAAGTCTCAATGACCAGCCCAGGCCCGGGCCTTCAACTGTAAACTATAATAATTTGTTTGTTTAATTCATGTTCCTTCTTCTTCTAGTAAGGAAAGCTTTTGTTAAATTACCCACCCACCCCATGTCTTTGTATGTAACAAGTCATTTTTGTCCAATGTATATTTTCAGCCATGGGGCTGCAGAACTTTTCAATAAACCGTTAATTATTATTATTATTATTATTATTATTATTATTATTATTATTATTATTATTATTATTATTATTATTATTATTATTAATAATAATACACACACACACACACACACACTCTCACGTGTTACACCTCTCACACATACACACACGTCTTACACCTCTTTTACACATACACACACGTGTTACACACACACACACACACACACGTGTTACACCTCTCACACATTCAAACACGTGTTACACCTCTCACACACACACACACACACGTGTTACACCTCTCACACATTCAAACACGTGTTACACCTCTCTCACACACACACACACACGTGTTATACCTCTCACACATTCAAACACGCATCACAACTATCACGTACTCACACACGTGTTACACATCTCTTATGCACACATACACACATACCCATACACGTGTTACACTTATCTTAGACACACACACACACACACACACACACACACACGTCACACACACACACGTGTTACACCTCTCACACACACACACACTCTACTACTTTGCTGTTACTCGTAATCGAGTATGACGATCATCCAGCTATGGTAAAATGATATGAGTTATTAAGGATGTCACTTAGGTTAGGGAGTTTTGAGGTGACTAAAGAACCCTATACCCTATACGGGACCGGCAGCGTCGTCCACATTCGTTGCACATGTGGAGGGCTCCATCTACTGTGGGAGGGACGGTGGCAGCGTCTTTCCGACGTTGGCGCTTATCTTCCTCGGTTTGCAGTCGGGCTAACTCGAAAGTATTGACACCTTTCCGTGTGGTGCTCCTCCAAGCGTTACGATGTGGAGTAATCGACTCCCAGGTGTGGGGGTCGATTTGACACCTTTTTAGGTTTATCTTAAGACTATCATTATACCTTTTCAATTTGCCCGCCAGCGTTACGTTTACTATTCGTTAGGTGACTGTAAAGTAGCTGCTTTGGCAGTCTACTGTCGTCCATGCAGGTAACATGGCCAGTCCAACGTAGTTGTTCTTGGATAATGGTAGCCTCGATGCTCCTACAGTTGGTTTCAGCAAGAATGCTGGCATTTATTCTCCTGTCTTCCCAGCGAACTCGGAGGATGGAACGTAGATTACGTTGGTGAAAGTTTTCAAGTGCCTTGTTGTGCCTCCTGTTTGTGACCCATGTCTCACTGCCATATAATTGGGTGGACAGGACCACTGCTCGATATACGTGCAACTTTGTGGATATTTTCAGCTCCCTACAGTTGAAGACACGATTTCGGGGTCCTCCCAAGGCGTGAGATGTACACTCGCAAAACAAAAAGTATCGGTGCATACTGTAGTGTGAACAATTTGAGACTAGTGACGATAGGTATTGGGAAAGGCGAGTTGTTCCAGCCGTATGTTGGCAGCCCTGTAATCCTGCTGAGCAGCTACTATGGCCTGGTCAAGTGAAACAAACCATTATAAATAAGGTCGGGAAGTGAAAGACAGTATGAAATATGAGGAGCTCCCTGTTAACAAAATTATTTGTGATACTTGTGAATATTGCCACATTAATTTATGCTACCAAATAAACCACTCAACCTGGTCGTCCTGAGGGGTGGTGCAGAGTGGACGGCCGCTCCGAGACCTGTCGTCTGTAGCACCAGTTTTGAGGTATCGCCGAATCCATCGTGCAGCGGTGTTCCTGTGGACACCAACCCGCTGGCTAATATCTGTGACGCCGAACCCTTCGTTATGAAGGGCAATAAGAGCTCCTCGTGTTCCCTCTGAGGTTTCCATGTTGTCTGGCATGTGTAGATCTCTACTGCTTCATATTGCCTCTGTTTTATACCCACGTTCACCGAGACCAAACCCTCGCTCATCATTCAGTCGACACAAAGCAACAATCCGAAAAGAGGAAACAAACACACTGATTGTCAGCCATATGGCAACACCCAGTAGAGGGGGGGGGGGAGGTTATGAGGATACACTTATCAACCTTCCCGACATATCACAGTGTATACGTATCGTTTCGGAAGTCGTCGATCTCACCCTGCACCGATACTTTTTGGTGCGAGTGTACATCTGATCCGATGCTGAATTTCGTCATCGATGTCTGCGGTGATGGACAGGTGGGAGCCGAGATACCGAAAGTGGGGAACATTAGAGAGTGTAGTACCGTTAAGCTGGATATCCGGATGGTGGAGGTATGTCTGAACCAGGGGCAGGTTGAAAGAGAATCTGAGTCTTACATACATTCACCTCAAGGCTTTAAGTGTTTATACTCGTCTGCATAGGTGTTCAGGATCTCCTGTAGGTCGTGTTCAGTGTGTGCAACAATGGGAGGTCGTCTGCATACTGAAGTTCAGTAATGGAAGCTGCCGACACCTTTGCTCTTGCCTGGAATCGTCTTATTTTGAAAAGACCCCCCTTTACCTGGTAATCGATGTTCACCACGCTGGCTAAATTGGCACTGGCACGAGTAAGGAAGGCAGTCAAGAAGATGGAAAAGTGAGTTGGGCCAGTACACACCCTTGTTTAACCCCTGTTTGGATGGATAAGAACTCTGACTGGGTGCCTTTGTACAGGACACTGCCGTTTATGCCATCGTGGAGTTGCCTCACAATGGCGATGAATTTTGGTGGGCAGCCAAAACGCTGAGGGTCCAAAAAGGACTTCCCTGTTGACCGAGTCGAAGGCCTTGGTTAGGTCGATGAAAGCCATGTACAGGTCACAAAGCTCTTCTCTGCACTTTTCCTGTATCTGGCGGGCAGCAAAGATCATGTCAGTGATGCCACGTGATGGTCTAAAACCACATTGAGATTCTGGGAGGAAGTTTTCCGCCTCATGAAGAAGTCTGTTTAGTGGGACGCAGACTATAATCTTGCTAGCTACGGAGAGCAGCGAGATCCCACTGTAGTTACCTCAATCTGTCGGGTCCCCCTTGTTCTTATAAATATTTACAATGGAGGCATCTATAAGAGCTTGGGGAAGTTCCTCCTTTTCCCATATATACTCCAGGAGAGAGTGGAAATGGCTGGTAAGCAGAGGTACTCCTGCTTTATACACCTCGAGTGGGATTCCATCAGGCCCTTTGGCTTTGTTTTTTTTTCGTCTGTTTGATGGCAGTAGCTACCTCATTCAGGGATGGAGGATAGCTGAGGTGGGTCAGCTCTGGATGCTGAGGGACCTACTGGATAGTCAAGGCATCCACATCGGTTTTTCGGTTGAGCAATGAATGGCAGTGCTCTTTCCAGTGCAGAAAGAAGCGTTCATCGTCTTTAATTATGAAGATACTGTCAGTTAAGCGGAGGGGGCTGCGCCACGATTGATTGGCTCCTAAAATATTTTAATGGAATTGATAAATTCATGCATCTTGTGCTCATCAGCATTTTTTTGTATTTCACATGCTTTATTATTCTTCTTGCGGAAGGTATCAGCTTTGCTCCGAGACTGGGGGTTGTTTTGCCAGTCAGTAAAGGCAGCACGATTATCATCGATGAGTACTTTGATTGCCTGCCATTTTCATCAAACAAGTCCTGGTGTATTCCTTTGATCTGGACGAGGGTCTCTCCGCATGTTTTTGTCATAACCGTGTTGAGAATATCCCATTCATCACTAGGATTCGAGTTGTTTGCTGTTGGCTTGTTTATAAGCTCATGTTCGAGCTCCTCTCTGAAAGCATGTGCTACCGCTGGATCCTCCAGACGCTTAGTATTAAAACCTCTTCTGGAGGCTTGCTGGCTTCGCCGTTTTGGGGCAACGTGAAGTAAGAGCTTGGATCTGACAAGTCGATGATCAGTGTCACAGTGGTCTGAGCCATGCATGGCATGGGTGATGAGGAGATCTCGGCGATCTCTTTCTCTGACAATGTTGTAGAGAATGAGATGCCAGTGTTTGGATCGTTGGTGTTGCCACGATCTCTTAAACTTGTCTGCCTGCCTAAACAAGGTATTGGTGATGGTGAGGTTGTGAGCAGCACACTTGCTGAGAAGGAGAAGGACATTGGGATTATACTTGCCTAGTCCATTTCTTGGTATGGTTCTCTGCCAAATGTTAGCATCTCTGCCAAATCTGGCATTGAAGTCGACAAGGAGCTCAACCTTGTCTTCTCTGGGGATAGAGGTTAGCACTCTGTCGATGTCGGCATGAAAGGCCTCCTTGATGTCATCATCCGCATCCAGTGTTGGGGCATATGTACTGATGAAGAAGGCATGTCGTGATTGATTCACTGGGACTCGAAGCGTCATGAGGCGCTCCTTTATCCCAACAGGCAATTCAGTTAGCCTGTGTAGGTTACGTTGGCTGATGGCAAAGCCAATTCCATAAATGCAGTTTCTTTTGCTACAAGGGCAGTTTTTCTTTCAGTACGTGCAGTGAACATAAGAGGTTGTATGGTTTGTTTCTGTTTAGATCTGTGATTTTGATTGTGTTTTCGACTGCATAAGGATTACAGTACTGGGTGCGGTTGCCCAGTCAGGTTGGGTTTTTAGGCAGGCTATGTTTAGGCCAACTTTTCTAGCCCCCTTTCCCTGTGGGGTGAGCTGTGTGGTTCCTCGTAAGGGCTGCTCAGTTGCACAGACAGGATCAGATTGCCTTGATCTCAGTGCATAAACGACCATCTTATCTATGCTGACCATGTGCAGAGTTGTAATTAGATACTCCCGGCAGTCATCTCTGCCTGTCCCCGTCGCCACTCGTCCTTCGTCATAGGACTTTTAGGGGTATAAAGGGTTTTATGATGATGAGTGCTATAATGAACTGTGATGGCTGTGTGCAGCCTGCAGTCACACATTTTGTTTCTCCCTTTTCTGATCCAGTGGTGCTAGTGTTGCAACTACTGGGGAGCGGGAGAGTTGCAATGGACTGCCGATAGCCAAGTTTGTTGAGTTTCGCCTTAGTAGCCTGTCCATCAGGCATTGCCTTCGTCCGCCGGTGTAGTCGTTGGGTTTCCATGGTGGTCACATCCTCCGCCTACACCGCCGTTGGGGTCTTGTTGGAGCTCTGTAAGCACGTCTACGGCAGATTTTTCGTTCGGGGTTTTCTCCCGTAGCCTTTTACCTGCCAAGGTTAAGCCGCAAGGCAGCGGGGCGGTGGTTGGAAGGCGCCAGGACGTGTCCACATGCCAGTGAGCCTTTGCACCAACACTATGGGGCCCACTGCTACTCCGAGATCCTCTACTGATCTGGCCTGGGCCTATGAGGCACTCCGTTACCGTGTGTTGCCACGAGGAGGCACAGCTGGAGTCTTGATGGTGAGGAGGCTGTGCACTGGCAGGCGAAAATTTATGCAAGTTGTTTCCCTGTTCGCAACGGGGGCTCCTTTAAGTGACCCATGTCTCGCTGTCATATAGCAGGGTGGGGAGGGCCACTGCTCGATACATGTAACTTTGTAGATAATTTCAGTTCCCTACAGCTGAAGACACAGTTTCGGAGTCTGCCAAAGGCTTGAAATACTCATCTGATCTGATATTGAATCTCTTCATCGATGTCCGCTGTAGTGGACAGGTAGGAGCCTAGATGCCAAAAGTGAGTAACTGTAAAGAGAGTAGTACCATTAAGCTGCATGGATGGTTGAGGTGTAGCTGAACCAGGGTCAGGCTGAAAGAGAATCTGAATCTTACGAACATTCACCTCAAGGCCGAAGTGTGCATGAGCACTTTTGTTCTTGCCTGGAGTCGTCTTATGTTGAAAAGACCCTTTATTCGGTACTCTATGTCCACCTCGCCGGCTAAATTGGCACTGGCACGAGTAAGGAAGGCAGCTAAGAAAATGGAAAAGAGAGTTGGTGCCAGTACACACCCTCTTTAACCCCTGTTTGGTTGGGGAAGAACTCAGATTGGGTGCCATTGTGCAGGACACTGCCGTTCATACCATCTTGGAGTTGCCTCACATTGGAGATGAATTTTGAGGGGCAGCCAAAATGGCTGAGGGTCCACCAGAGTCGAAGGACTTGGTTAGGTTGATGAAACCATGTACAGATCACGACGCTGTTCTCTGCACTTTTCCTGTGTCTGGCGGGCAGCAAACATTATGTCAGTGGTGCTACGTGATGGTCTATAGCCAGATTGAGATTTTGGGAGGACGTTTTCCGCTTCAGGAAGAAGTCTGTTTAGGAGGACAAGGGAAATAATCTTGCCAGCTACGGACCACACCTAGATCCCGCTGTAGTTCCCACAGTCTGACTGGTCTTCCTTGTTCTTATAAATATTGACGATGGAGGCGTCTTTAAGAGCTTTTCCCATATATTCTCCAGAAGAGAGTGGATATGGCTGGTTAGTAGAGATCTTCCTGTTTTATACACCGCGGCTGGGATTCCATCAGGCTCTGAAGCTTTGTTATTTTTCATCAGGGATGGAGGATTGCTGAGGTGGGTCAGCTCTAGATGTTGAAGGACCTGCTGGGTAGTTAGGACAACCATACCAGTGTTTTGGTTAAGCAGTGAATGGCAGTGCTCTTTCCAGTGCTGCAGGAGGCATTCATCGTCTTTCATTATGGAGTTACCGTTGGATGAGTGGATGGGGGCTGTGCCATTAGTGATTGGTCCAAAAAATGTTTTGTTGTAATTGAAAAATTCGTGCATCATATGCTGATCGGCAAATTTTTGTGTTTCACATGGTTTGTTTTTAAACAAGTCATTCTTTATATTGCGAAGTTCCAGATGGGTCACAGCTTTCTTTTCTGTGGAAGGTATCAGCTTTGCTCCGAGACTGAGGGATGTTCTGCCAGTCAGTTAAAGCAGCACGTTTATCATTGATGAGTACACCAGACCTGGTGTATTCTTTCAATCTAGCCAAGGGTCTCTCTCCAGGTTTTTGTCATGATAATGTGGAGAATATCCCATTCGGCACTGGGATTTGGGTTGTTCGTTCTCGAGTTGTTTATCAGCCCACGTTTGAGCCGCTCTCTGAAATCATGTGCTACCGCTGGATACTCCAGATACTTAGTTTTAAAACCTCTTCTAGAGGCTTGCTGCCTTCGCCGTTATTTGGGCGACGTGAAGTAGAGCTTGGCTCTGACGAGTCGATGATCTGTGTTGCATTGGTCTGAGCCACGCATGGTATGGGCGATAAAGACATCTCGGCGATCTCTTTCTCTGACAATATTTACTCAATGAGATGCCAGTGTTTGAAACATGGGTGTAGCCAAGAATCCTTTAACTTGTCGGCCTGCCTAGACAATACTTTGTTGATAGTGAGGTTGTGTGTAGCACACTTGCTGAGGAGGAGCAGGCCGTTGGCATTACACTTGCCTAGTCTATTTCTCCTTTTGGTTCCCTGCCAAATGTCAGCATATCTGCCAAATCTGGCATTGAAGTCACCAAGGAGCACAACCTAATCTTCTCTGGGGATAGAGGTTAGCACTCTGTTGAGGTTAGCGTAAAAGGCCTCCTTGATTTCATCCTCTGCATCCAGTGTTGGGGAGTATGCACTGATGAAAAAGACATGACATGAGTTATTCAAAGGGACTCTGAGCGTCATGAGGCGCTCGTTGATCCCAACAGGCATTTCAGTTATCCTGTGTAGGATGCGTTTGAGGATGGCAAAGCCAACTCCAGAAATGCGGTTTCTCTCCGCAGCAGGCTTACCCTTCCAGAAAAAGGTATAGCCAGACCCCAGTTCCTTGAGTTGACCTTCCTCTGGGAGCCGGGACTCACTAATGGCTGCTATGTCGCTGTTATACCTCGCTAGCTCTTTTGCAATAAGGGCAGCTCTTCTTTCAGGATGCACAATTTTGCCAGTATCCAGAAGGGTCCTGACATTCCATGCAGTGTCCATAAGAGGTAGTATAGTTTGTTTTTGTTTGGATCTGTGATTTTAATTGTGTTTTCGAACGCATAAGGATGACGTTACTGGGTGCGGTTGCCCAGTCAAGTTGTTTTTTTAGGCAGGCTATGTTTAGGGCACCTTTTCTAGCCCCCTCCCCATGTGGGGTAGGCAGAGTGGCTCCGCAGATTTTTCGTTCGGGGCAATGGTTGGTAAGTGCCAGGAAGTGTCAACATGCCAGTGGAACTATGCGCCGTCCCTCTGGGGCCCACTGCTACTCCGAGATCCCCTACTGGTCTAGCCTGGCCCCAAGAGGCACCCAGTTACCGTGTGTTGCCATGAGGAGGCACAACAGGAGTCTTGGTGGTGAAGAGGCTGTGTACTGGCAGGGGAATACTTATGCAACTTGCTTCTCTGTTCATCATGAGGGGTAGCCAGCGTCGGTAGCTGAAAGCGAGATGGAGCAAGTAGTGCTTGCACCTGAACCCTAACATAATGCTGGCACACTAGATGCATTACACCACCCTATGCACACCCACCCACACACACACACACACACACATGTTACTCCTCTCTCTCACACACTCAAACACATGTTACACCTCTCTCTCACACACTCACACACATGTTACACTTCTCTCACACATTCACACACATGTTCCACCTCTGCCTCACACACTCACACACATGTTACACTTCTCTCACATACTCACACACATGTTACACCTCTCACACACTCACACACATTTTACACCTCTCTCTCATAGACATGTTACAACTCTCTCACACTCTCACACACATGTTACACCTCTCTCTCACACACTCACACACATGTTACACCTCTCTCTCACACACATGTTACACCTCTCTCTCACACACTCACACACATGTTACACCTCTGTCTCACACACACACACACATGTTACTCCTCTCTCTCACACACTCAAACACATGTTACACCTCTCTCTCACACACTCACACACATGTTACACTTCTCTCACACATTCACACACATGTTCCACCTCTGCCTCACACACTCACACACATGTTACACTTCTCTCACATACTCACACACATGTTACACCTCTCACACACTCACACACATTTTACACCTCTCTCTCATAGACATGTTACAACTCTCTCACACTCTCACACACATGTTACACCTCTCTCTCACACACTCACACACATGTTACACCTCTCTCTCACACACATGTTACACCTCTCTCTCACACACATGTTACACCTCTCTCTCACACACTCACACACATGTAACACCTTTGCATGTGAAAGTTTGAGTCACGGCCTCACAACTGAGTCGCGGCAAGCATCCAATATATTGTTTTTTAGTCAGACACTGGACATATCTGACATACCTGA
Organism: Homarus americanus; assembly: GCF_018991925.1. Taxonomy (NCBI): domain Eukaryota; kingdom Metazoa; phylum Arthropoda; class Malacostraca; order Decapoda; family Nephropidae; genus Homarus; species Homarus americanus. The sequence goes on along the minus strand of NW_024735442.1, from coordinate 5,725,083 downwards.
CTAAGTATAACCCCGTCTGACATAGCTGAGTACACATATATGCACGAGCAAGATACTTTCCCAAGTGTAGGAATTATATTTTTATAAATTTTACATTAAATGGACGCCTTATTGACGTTACAATGTTATTACTGCACCTAAACAACTAAGGTCTTTAAGCGCGTAACGAGGTCAGTAATTAGTCATTAATTACACTCGTCCAACAAAAAAATAAAATTTAAGAGAAATACAATTCTTAGTTATGGACGTTCTAAGATGAACGTGGTTTAACCGTATTGAGGAACTGAGGACGAAACATTGGTAAACAGAGGAATTGATTCAGAAATGGGTGATAGGAGAAAGAGATGAAGATTAAGAAGGAGGTGGATAGAATAGGTTGGGGGTACTGAATAGGAGAGACGGAAAAATATACATGCGGAAGCAGTGATGGCTGTGGTGGGTGTTGAGTGGTTTATGGGGATGGTTGTGCTGGTGATGGGTGATGCATAGTTGGGTGGTTAATGGGGATGGTTGTGCTGGTGAGGGGTGGTGTGAAGCTACAGAGGTAAACTAGAAGTATATTTTGGGGCCTTGTTGTGGAAGGGGAACACATTAGTAAAACACATCTGATACAGCAGCTCGAAACAATAAAACCCCCTCCCCTCCCCTCGTCTCTCCCCCTCTCTCTCATTCACTCTCATTTCATTCCTCTGTGTCATTCTTCCAACAGCTTCGTTGTTTCCTTGTGCTCACTAATGTAAATAAACAGCAACAGTAAAATTACATATTATCAATAATTTGCTGTGTAATTACACTGTGTTCAGGTAATGAAGAGCTTAAATTATCTGACAGCGTTACTAAATATAACATAAAAACCTTGCCTAACCAAGTATAACGCAAATTTGTTTAGCCTAAATTAACTTAGCTCATCCTACTGAAAATATAGATCTCTAAATCTCATAACTTTTAATGTAGTTGGATTAGTGTATTACGAACCACTTACGCGCTTAAAGACATTCGTCGTTGAAGCCCAGTAATAACATTATAATAACTTCTGAAAAGTAGCCTAATTTAAGATTACGTATGCTAATCTAACCTTACTGTAATGTAGCCTTCTTTAACTTAACTTTACCTAACCTAACCTATAGCTGACCGAACCAAAGTTAACATAAATTCTCTTTTTATCTACCGTACTTGTAACTTAACCTGTCTTAACCGTAACTAATTTAACTCAGCCTAATGAATCCTCACCTAAAGATAATCTTGAGGAGTTTGATTAGATTAAGTGGTTGGGTTCTTGTAACAAAGGAGTCCCCTACTCTTACTCTTGGGAGCATGAGTTCTCCTACTGGAGGAGTTCGGGCTAGTTTAGGTTGAGGGTTTGGGTTCTCATACGCGAGAGCTTATAGGCACACTAGTGTAGGTTGGGTGATTGTAAGTTAGTTTACGTTAGGTTAGATTGTCTTAGGTTAGTGTAGGTAATTAAGGTTAGTTTTACTTTAGGTTGATGTTAGTCGGATTAGGTTAAGTTCGATTAAGTTAAGTTTGATTCGGTTATTCAAGTTCGATTAATATAGACCCAAATTAATCATGTGATTTGAATAGCTAAGATTTGGTTCACTTAAGAGTTTAATTAAAAACGTGGGATATATTCTGGGATTTCAATGGAGCCAGAAAACAAACATATACGTAAATAGAGTTCTAGACTATTTTTGGATATAGTATAGATTACCATAGTGTCTGAATAGAGCGTAATATATCATTTCGGGGATGAATAACAGTTCAAATAAGAAAAACTATATTTTTTTCTAGTTTTATAGTGGATATTATATTATACAAACTGGGCTAAGACTAGATCATGTCATGTTACCGTATTAGATAGAATGCAAAATTTTCACCTACAGTGTATGTTTAATCCAAACACCATTGTTATTATAATGTTATTAATGCACTTCAACAACTATGGTCTTTAAGAGCGTAACAAGGTTAATAATACACTACTAATCCAACAACAATTAATTTTTGATAGGCAGAACTCTCTGTATACAAACCATTTTTTAACTAACGAAATCTTCAAGTATAATGACAAAAACAGATGGTAAGCAACATTTGGTAAACTGCTTCATGTGATTTTGAAATAAAAACCTAAAGTGAAATTTAAAATCTCTGTTATAGGATTTTGGAGCACAACCTTAAAAATAGAACTTTAAAACCAAGTACAGATTTTAAGTGACACATGAGAACATTTTGTGCAATAAGAACTTTAGACCCCTTTTTGTTGTTGAAATAGAACCTATTGATCGATTGACTTTTAAACATAAAAGTCATTTAACCCTTTTAGTAAGATGACAACCCCTGAGTACAATTAATTAGCCAGTTGGTTTGTGTATCTATTCACTTTTGAGTGCGATGAGTTAACCACGTTACTACCGTGTGCTAACTTTAGTTACTGTGGCATTGAGTACAGGGGTTTAAGTCGTCGTACTCAAGGGGCTAAGGATCAACCTGGACCTAAGAATTTCTAAAGTCCGGCTACGCAATTCTTTCTTGGTATCCCTGGCCTTTCTTACCCCTCCACCCTAGCCACCTTCCTCCCTGAACCATCTTCCTGGCTCACCTCCCCTCAGCCCTTTCTCCTCCCTGACTGTCACAGCCCTGCTTATTACCACCATATCACTCAGGAGCCCTTACAAAGTATCACGGCCACGGAGTTCGCACACACACACACACACACACACACACACACACACCTATCAATCACCCCATTACCATGTGGTGATTTTAATGAAGTTGACACCACTGATTTCCAGGAACTTCTGCTGTTATCAAAACCACGGTTAAAACACCGTTGACCTTATCTTACCAAGCTTACCTGCCACCTCAACCAATGCCTTTTACCGGCTTTAATACACACCTATCACTTTTTGGTCTACAGCTCCCACGACCAGCTACTTGCAGAGCCCTTACATTAAAACCTCTGCAACGCGTCTTTTCGAGCAATGGATAGCTCAGTATCCCTGGACTGAAGTATGGAGTGTAAATAACGTAGACATTAAATGGAAAAATTACATCAACACCATCACGGAAGTTCACCACCACTTCGTCTCTGAGAGGTCCATTAGTTTACACCCAACTGATCTGCCCTGGATCACACCTCGGATCAAAAGACTTATTCCGCACAGAAGTAGCGCCTTTTATCTCAACAACAAGCACTACAGATTATCTACAGGGTCCTTCACAACATAATCATCCGCGAAATACGCGTTGCAAAGAAGTCTTACTACCAAACCAAGCTGCAACACCTGAAGCAGACCAACATCAGTCATTGGTATAGTAAGCTTAAGGGACTCTATGGTTTAAATAATAAAACGTAAACCCTCCACTTCTTCAGCCATCTCACCATTAATGACACAGCTGAACACGCTAATAATTATTTTGCAACTATATAACTATATGCCAGGCGCTCCCCCAACTCCACACAACCTGTCTACCAGCTTATCTACTAGCCCCCTCACCCACTGACTTAGTGCAACAATTTGAAGTTGCAAGAATCAGGCGCTCCACCACTCCGATTGACCTACCAATGAAGCCCTACAAGAAGTTCTTCCCGGAACTAGCCAAACCCCTCCATCCCATTATCAATGATTTTCTTAGGCAAACAAAATTCCTCCTAAATGACTGAAAGACTTCACATGTGTCATTAGTTCCCAAGTCATCGTGTCCTCAATAGCCAGCCTAATTTGCGAGGTTTTGGTTTTCCTGGGCTGATATTGACAATGCAGGCGTTATAGTTCCTCAACATTCGACAACATGAAAACCTCTTGCACCACCCATTGTCGTGCTAGCTTTCTTAATTGCATGCAGTACAGTATGCCGAAAACTAGAAAAACGTAAGACATCTGTTGTTCTCGCCTTTATAGATTTCACCAAAGCATTTGGCTTATTCTTAGCGTAATTATCAGCAAAACCTTGGGCTTTGAAGAAGTTAGAAGCTTCATACCATGGCTCACTATCTTCCTTGCAGCGTCCCCAAGGTACTATACTGGGACCGCTCTGCTTTCTCATCTTCATTAATGATGCCCAGAAAGATACTCCCGTTCGCTGGAAAAATGTCGACGAGTTCACCTTTGGCATCAGTGGGAACAACTCTGCCCCCGACTACAGCGCTCTCCAGAATATACTGAATAGTCTTCAAAATTGGTCTACCACCAACTATGTCACTCTCAACCATACCAAGTCCATGGTTATGCACATCAACCTCTTCTCCGACCAAGTCCATCACATTGGGCCCAAACACACTCCAGCTTGAGGACTCAACCAAGTTCTTCGGCGTCAGTATGGATAACAAAGTAAACTGGTAAGTACAACGTCAGTATAACCGTTATATCTTCCTGTTATCGTCCCCACATCCTCCGTCGTCTCAAATCTCTCGGAGTTCCCGAGTTTGAGCTCTTGAATGTTTATACAACATTCATACTTCTTGGTCTTTTTCTTTAAATGTTATACAACGAAGACTCCAAGGAGAAGTGCATAAGAGGGCATGCAAGATTATTCTCTCCTATAACCTCATCTGTCAGTTTAGGAAAAAATAACTACACCATCCTTGCCATCGTCTCCTGCTCCCCCGAATTTCTTCGTCGGCGAATTGCTTTTCGACACTACGACGGCAACCAGCCCATACGACTATGAACTGATCGCGATAAGAACAGCCCCATCCCAAGCAATATAAAAATCATCAACAACTTGTAGAAAACATGTGTGTTCACTTCTTGCCGATCTAAATTTATACTGTAACTGCAAAAATTCCTTGTTAAATGTCCCTCTCCCCCTTATCAATACATATGTACAACGTATGTTATGCCATTTATATATTTTCGGATTATGGATACTGTAATTTGTTAATAAACACACACACACACACGTCCTCTATAATCTCGTCACTTTCTTATATTCACATTTTCCATCTATGAATTAACGTATCCTTCCCATGAAACTATGTTGCGTCTCCGTTAATCGTATTTCTTTCTCTCTCTCTCTCTCTCTCTCTCTCTCTCTCTCTCTCTCTCTCTCTCTCTCATAAATCTTTATCTCTTTTCTTCAAATATTAGTTTTGTCGTGTCCTTCAACGTCACTTATAAGGACTCAAGTGTTATTCCTGGCCTGGCTCTGCTACTGGCGGCCGCCACGCTTACAATAGCTTTATTGAATTTTAATTTTCCATAAATTTTATAAAACCTGGGATGAAGGGCATTATCTAGCTGTGTGTGTGTGTGTGTGTGTGTGTGTGTGTGTGTGTGTGTGTGTGTGTGTGTGTGTGTGTGTGTGTGTGTGTGTGTGTGTGTGTGTGTGTGTGTGTGTCGCTGGCTAGCCCTCGTGGTGAACAGGAATGCAACTTGCATAAGTCTTCCCCTTGCCAGTACACAGCCTCCTGCTATGCCTCCTCGTGGCAACACAGGGTAACTGGGTGCCTCGTGAGTCCACGCTAGACCATCAGGGGATGTCGGAATAGCAGTGGGCCCTAGAGGGACAGCGCATAGGCCCACTGGCATGTGGACAGGTTCTGGCGCCTACCAGCCATTGCCCCGCTGCCTTCCGGATTAACCTTGGAAGGTATAAGGCTACGGGAGTAAACCCCAAACGAAAAATCTGCAGTGGAGCCCCGCATCAGGCAGACATGCTTACAGAGCTCCGACAAGACCCCAACGGCGGTATACGCGGAGAGGTGACCACCATGGAAACCCAACGACTACACCGGTGGACGAAGACAATGTTTAATTGACTAATTAACAGGCTACTAAGGCGAAACCCAACAAACTGTGCTATCGGCAGTCCACTGCAACTCTCACTCTTCCCAGTCGTTACAACACTTCCATCAATGGATCAGGAAAAGGGAGAGCCAACATGTGTGGTTGCACCCTACGCACCTACCTCACCATATAAATCAACTCACGTCCAGCCATCATCCAGCTCATCATACCTCTCATCATCATCAAAACCCCTATACCCCCAAAAGTCCCATGGCGACGGACAAGTGGCGACGGGGACAGGTAGAGATGACTGCCGGGAGTCTCTAGTCACAATTCTGCACATGGGCGGCACAGATAAGGTGGTCGTTTATGCACTGGGATCTAGGCAGCAGTGCAATCTGGTCCTGTCTGTGCGACTGAGCAGCCCTTTCGAGGAGCCACTCCGCTCACCCCACACGGGGAGGGGGCTGGAAAAGGTGCCCTAACATAGCCTGCCTAAAAATACAACTTGACTGGGCAACCGCACCCAGTAAAGTCATCCTAATGGGGTCGAAAACACAATCAAAATCACAGATCCAAACAAAAACAAACCATACAACCTCGTATGGTCGCTGCATGAATGTCAGGTCCCTACTGCATACTAGCCTAAATGAGTATCCTGAAAGAAGAACTGCCCTTGTGGCAAAAGAGCTGGCTTGGTATAACATCGACATAGCAGCAATAGTGAGTCCCGGCTCCCAGATGAGGGCCAACTCACAGAATGGGGGACTGTCTATACCTTCCTCTGGGAGGGTAAGCCTGTTGCTGAGAGAAACCTCATTTATGGAATTGGCTTTGCCATCCGCCATCACATCATACACAGGCTAACTGAATTGCCTATTAGAATCAACGAACGCCTCATGACGCTTTGAGTTCCACTGAATCACTCACGTCATGCATTTTTCATCAGTGCATATGCCCCAACACTGGATGCATAGGATGACAGCCTTTTGCACTGATCTCGACAGAGAGCGAACCTCTACCCACAGAGAAGACAAGGTTGTGCTCCTTGGCGACTTCAATGCCAGAGTTGGCAGAGATGCTAACATTTGGCAGGGAACCATAGGGAGAAATGGACTAGGGAGGTGTAATCCCAACGGCCTACTCCTCCTCAGCAAATGTGCTGCGCACAACCTCACTATCGCCGATAGCTTGTTTCTGCAGGCCGACAAGTTCAAGGATTCGTGGCAACACCCACGGCCCAAACACTGGCATCTCATTCACTACATCATTGTCAGAGAAATAGACCGCCGAGATGTCCTTATCACCCATGCCATGTGTGGCTCAGACCACTGTAACACTGATCTTCGACTTGTCAGAGCCAAGCTCTCACTTCACGTCGCCCCAAAACGACGAAGGCAACAAGCCTCCAGAAGAGGTTTTAATACTGAGCGTCTGGAGGATCCAGCGGTAGCACATGCTTGCAGACAGCAGCTCGAACATGGCTTATAAACAACCCAACAGAAAAAAACGCGAATCCTAGTGCCGAATGGGATATTCTCAGCACTGTTATGACAAAAACCTGCAGAAAGACCCTCGGACGGATCAAAAGAATACACCAGGACTTGTTTGATGAAAATGACCCGGCAATCAAAGTACTCATCGATGATAAATGTGCTGCCTTTACTGACTGGCAAAACAACCCTCAGTATCGGGGAAAGCTGATACCTTCCACAGGAAGAAAGCGGCTGCCCAGCGGGAATTTCGCAATGAAAAGAATGACTGCCTTAAAAATATAGCATGTGAAATACAAAAAAATTGCTCATCAGCAGAAGATGCGTGAATTTATCAATTCATTAAAATATTTTACAGGCCAATCACTCGTGGCTCAGCCCCCTCCGCTCTTCTGACAATAACTTCATAATTAAAGACGATGAACGCTTCCATCAGCACTGGAAAGAGCACTACCATTCATTGCTCAACCGAAGCACTGATGTGGATGTCCTGACTACCCAGCAGGTCCCTCAGCATCCAGAGCTGACCCTCCTCAGCTATCCTCCATCCCTGAATGAGGTAGCTACTGCCATCAAACAGATGAAAAATAACAAAGCCTCAGGGCCTGATGGAATCCCAGCCGGGGTGTAAAAAGTAGGTGTACCTCTGCTTACCAGCCGTCTCCACTCTCTCCTAGAGATTATATGGGAAAAGGAGGAACTTCCCCAAGCCCTTAAAGACGCCTCCATTGTCAATTTTTATAAGAATAAGGGAGACCGGTCAGACTGTGGCAACTGCCGTGGGATCTCGCACCCTTCCGTAGCGGAAAACTTCCACTGACATGATCTTTGCTGCCCGCCAGATACAGGAAAAGTGCAGAGAACAGCGTCGTGACCTGTACATGGCTTTCATCGACCTTACCAACGCCTTCGGCTCGGTCAATAGGGAAGCCCCTTGGTGGACCCTCAGCCGTTTTGGCTGCCCACCAAAATTCATCGCCAGTGTGAGGCAACCGCACGATGGTATGAAGGCAGTGTCCTGCACAACGGCACCCAGTCTGAGTTTTTCCCCATCCAAACAGGGGTTAAACAAGGGTGTGTACTGGCACAAATTCTCTTTTCCATTTTCTTGACTGCCTTACGTACTCATGCCTGTGCCAATTTAGCCGCCGGGGTGGACATCGAGTACCGACGACTCCAGGCAAGAACTAAAGGTGTTGGCAGCTTCCATTACTAAACTTCAATATGCAGACGACCTCACCCTTGTTGCTCACACTGAACACGACCTACAGGAGATCCTGAACACCTACGCAGATGTGTATGCACACTTCGGCCTTGAGGTGAATGTACGTAAGACTCAGATTCTCTTTTAACATGCACCTGGTTCAGACACACTTCCACCATCCACCCAGCTTAACGGTACTACCCTCTCTAATGTTACCCACTTTCGGTATCTCGGCTCCCACCTGTCATCCACCGCAGACATTGATGGAGAGATTCAGCATCGGATCAGATTTGCATCTCAAGCGTTTCGCAGACTCCAAAACCGTGTATTCAGCTGTAGGGCGCTGAAATCATCTTCAAAGCTGCACGTATATCAAGCGGCGGTTCTCACCACCCATCTTTATGGCAGTGAGACATGGGTCACATATAGGAGGCACCTCAAGGCACTTTAAAACTTTTACCAACCTAGTCAATGCTCTTGCTGACACCAACTGTAAGAGCATCGAGGCTACCATTATCCACGAACAACTACGCTGGACTGGCCATGCTACCCGCTTGGACGACAGTAGACTGCCAAAGCAGCTACTTTACAGTCACCTAACGAATAGTAAACTCAACGCCGGCGAGCAATTGAAAAGGTATAAGGATATTTTAAGACAAAGCTGAAAAAGTGCCAATTCGACCCCATTCACCTGGGATTCGATTACTCCACATCGTAACGCTTGGAGGAGCACCACACGAAAAGGTCTCAATACTTTCGAGTTAGCCCGAATGCAAACCGAGGGAGACAATCGCCAAAACCGGAAAGACGCTGCCACCGCCCTCCCGCAGTAAATGCAGCCCTCCACATGTGCAAGGTATGCACGTGACCCCGCGGGTCCCGTATCGGCCTCTTTAGTCACCTCAAAACTCACCAACCTAGGTGACAAACTTAATAACTCGCATCATTGTATCATAGCTGGTTGATCCTCATACTCGATTCCGAGTGACAGCAAAGTAGTAGTCGTAGTAGTGTATGTGTGTGTGTGTGTGTGTGTGTGTACAATATTTGTCAACGAGATAGCGTTCAGGCTTCTTGTGGTGTTCAAGAAGAACGTGCAGCTTTACAGACGAGGCCATGCAGCGTCATGGATTACTGGTGCAGGGCCACAGGAGGCCGTGCAGGGTTACAGAGGAGGCTATGCAGCGTCATAGATAAGGGGATAAAATTTCACAGAGAAGAACGTGCAGCGTTACAGATAAGGACGTTCAGCGTCATAGATATGGGGGTACAGCATCATAGATAAGAACGTGCAGCGTCATAGACATGGACGTGCATCATTACAGAGGAGGGTGTGCAGCATCACATGCAAAGTCGCATAGAGTCATAGATAAGGACGTAGCGCCGCAGGACAGTGTTAGGCTTTGGAATGGAATGCATGGAAGTTGAGGCCTCAAATGAGGACGGGGACTAAAGAAGGACACACAGTGTCACAGAAGAGAGGGAAGGTGGAGGGACAGAGTGGGTGGAGGATGATCAATAAGGAGCTATATTTAGACGGGTGGGCCAGGTGGGTGCTGTGCCTCACCTGTCTCTCTCTCTCCTCTTCTCTCACTTCCTGTTTCTCAAGCCTCACCCACTCCCCAAGAGGTGTCGTCTCTCATTCTTTGCTGCTCTCTCTCTCTCTCAATCTCTCTTTGTCATCCTTTAATACACACTGTACAGGGTAGCTTCACTTTCTCTCATATGCCTTATATCACCTCTAAAACCTCCTCAATATCATTTATATAATTACCAATTCAAAGTGCACATCTAGTCGGGTACTTTTACGGCGTGTGCTCTATCCGCACTTTCACTGTCAAGGGGGGTGATGGAGGTAGGGGTTGAGGGATTTTATAGATCTGCTGCCGTTCACCACTTTCCGTCACACAGAAAGTTGATCCGTGGGGTCAACAGTTCCCCGTGACAACAAAGTGATGCTGGGTGCTAGATGATATTATAATTTGAGGAGCTGAATCAACTATCAGAGTCATGGGATCATCTTCTGTAGTCCAACCTTTCCTTAATGTTGAGAGTGGTGAGGAGAGAGGGAGTTAGAAGCCTTATTAAGATGACGACGTGCTCGAGGTCAGGGATTGTGTTAAGAGAGAGAGAGAGAGAGAGAGAGAGAGAGAGAGAGAGAGAGAGAGAGAGAGAGAGAGAGAGAGAGAGAGAGAGAGAGAGAGAGAGAGAGAGAGAGAGACATAACAACACAAATACAGTACACAACCCGCAACACAAAGGTAGGTGAAACAAACAGAAATATACAGCGTACAGAATGACACACACACACGCACACACAAACGCACGCACACACACACACACACACACTGCTCCTTACACTGTCACTATGTTGAAATGAACTGTAGTTTGAGCTTTTCCACATCTAGTTATTATATGTCTTACTTGTGTCACTTATGTTACTTGTATATTATTTGGAATTCGTAACCCATTCCCCAAATATGTAACTGTATATTTTCAGCCTTCTGGCTGCCAAGCTCTTTCAATAAACCGTTAATTATTATTATTATTACACACACACACACACACACACACACACACACACACACACACACACACACACACACACACACACACACACACACACAGTGAGAGACTTTAGCGCCCCTCCAGGCATCACCTGGAGTGAAGGCCAGGTATTAACTATACATAGTAGTAGTTATATATAGCTGAGTAAAGGTTCCCACCACAGCTACCACTTACCTCTCCTGTCTGCACACGCACACCTCTCTCAGTACTCTTATGGCGCTCAGTGGGAATGCATGTGATAACAACGCCCTAGTGCTTACAAGAGAGGGATATCTTAATATAATGAGAATAAAGTAACAGAACTAGATAAGCAAATGCTTTTATGTTTACAAGGCATTCACCGCTATACCAGATGTTAACAATATTAAAATGTAGGAGGGAAAAGTTGGAGGGCTTGTGAGGTTTATGAATGAGAAGATGAATGAACAAACAAACCCTTAAGGATTCGATCCCACATTACTTCGTTGGCAAGAGAGGAAGCTATCAACTGTATCATGAAAAAGTAAAACACTCATGGTTCAGATGGCAGCCTCAAGCTACCCATGGGAGTGGTGTTGGCTCGAATCGTGGAGCGGTTGTGGTGTTGCTTAAGAACTACGATCACGACATTGTGGATAGCTATGTAGAAGATTGTTGTTGAACGTACGAAACGAGCGAGTAAATATTTCAGCTCTTCAATATGATGGTGGAAACTATAAACTTCTAGAGATGACAGACAGGATCGAAAGCCTTTGAATGTGCCTTCTCCAGAGTTTCTCCTGTCAGCAGAAATAAGGCAGCGACAAACAAAAGGGAGGTGGCAGAGTGTATGATAAAAGTATTACAAATGGTAGGATATAAAATGATAGATATAGAAGCACTGATGAAAGTATTCAGGTACGATGTTAACATGAGGAACGTGTGATAATTAGTTGGATGATGAAGGGGATTGAGAGATCACAGTAGAAAGGGAGGGAGAGTCGTGATGAGGTTTAATTCATCAATATCAGACTTGTTAAGGAATATGTCACTATATGAGCACTAGTATATACTATTACTATCTCATACCATCCACCATCACACAACCATCATTACCTATCACCATCAAACATCCACCTTTCCTTATTACTACCATCACACAACCACCACTACTTATTACTATCATCACCCAACCACCGTTATTTATTATCACCACCATTACTTAATACAGTACTTCCATCACAACCACTGGGACGGTAGTGGGCAAGGGAATACATACAATAACGAAAGGTTACTTATAAATCGTGCTAAGAATGACGATAAAGCTAAATTAGTCATTAGTGAAGTATGAGAAATGAAATTGATGAAATCAGACCTTTGGTATGTACTGAAAAATCGATACAATAGCATTCACTGAACAACATAAGAACATAAGAAAATAAGGAGTCTGCAATAGGCCGGTTGGCCTGTGCATGGCAGCTCCTGTCGAGAGTTACTCCCACTCTCTATCATCCGTGAATCTATCCAGCCTCCCTTTGAAACATTCCAGCGTTCCAGCACTTACTACAAGGTTGCTAAGCTTGTTCCACTCGTCCACCACCCTATTTGTAAACCAGTTCCTTCCTATCTCCCTCCTAAACCTAAACTTATCCAACTTGAATCCGTTGTTCCGAGTCCTATCCTGCTCGGATATTATAAGAACTTTATCTATATCACCTTTATTGATTCCTTTCACCCACTTGAATACTTCTATCATATCTCCCCGCATTCTTCGTCTTTCTAGGGAATGCAAGTTTAGTTTCTTTAACCTATCCTGATATGGAAGGTTTCTAAGTCGCGGAATCATTTTCGTCATTATTCGCTGCACCGACTCTAGTGAATTGATATCCATTCTATAATAAGGGCACCAGAACTGAACCGCATGATCGAGGTGCGGCCTGACTAGCGCAAGATATAGTTGCAATAAGACCTCTGCACTCTTATTACTTACACTTCCAGATATAAAACCCAATACTCTGTTTGCCTTATTTCGAACATTAACGCACTGTTTTCTAGGCCGTAGGTCCGGGCTTACAAGTACCCCTAGGTCTCTTTCACAAGTCGACTTCTCTAGGTTGATGTTGTTAAGGCTGTATACATTGACAGTATTTGTTCTTCCAATATTAAGTACGCTGCACTTGCTGGTGTTGAATTTCATTTGCCATTTTTCAGACCACCCCTGCAGTTTATTTAGATCCTCCTGTAATGCATTTGCATCCTGCCCTGAATTAATCTGCCGCCCTATTTTGGTGTCATCTGCAAACTTGCTTATGTCACTGCTGATCCCAGTATCCAGATCGTTTATGTAGATTATGAACAAGAGTGGGCCTAGTACTGACCCCTGGGGAACCCCACTGGTTACACGACCCCATTCAGATTTAACACCATCTACGCTGACCCTCTGCGTTCTATCGGTGAGCCATGATTTTATCCAATTTAAAACTTTCCCCTCGATACCATGAGCCTTAATTTTTCTCAGAAGCCTCTGATGCGGTACTCTGTCAAATGCTTTGCTAAAGTCTATGTAAATAACATCGTAATTTTCGTCATTATCTACTACCTCGAAGACTTTCCTAAAAAATGTCAGCAGATTTGTTAGACAAGATTTTTCTCTTTGTAAACCCATGTTGAGAGTCGTAGATTAATTTGCTTTTCTCTAAATGCGATCGGATGTTATCTGCTATAATTGATTCAAGAAATTTCCCCACTACTGACGTCAAACTGATCGGCCGGTAATTTGACGCTGATGCTCTGTCTCCCTTTTTGAATATGGGTACTACATTTGCCTGTTTCCACAAGTCTGGCACAACTCCGGTGTCTAATGATTTTGTAAATAAGTTTACGAGGGGTCCGCTAATCTGTTCCCTACACTCTTTCAAGACTCAAGGGAAAATTTCATCCGGCCTTGGGGATTTTGTCTTCTTTAGTTTATTTATCTTAAGAACATCCTCTTTTCTAATAGTGATATTCTTTAATTTCTCTTCTTCCTTTCCCTTAAATATCAGTTCCACCTCTGGAATTTCATCTCTTTGCTTATTTCTTCACTGCCATTTATCACTTCTCCCCTCCCTGACTTTAAAGGCCCAACTTTGTCCTTGACCTTTGTTTTATATACCTGGAAAAATCCCTTGGGATTCGCCTTGGATTCTCTTGCTATTTTGATTTCATAGTCTCTCTTTCCTTTCCTTACATTTTTCTTAACATTCCTAGATAGTTCATTATACCTATTTCTGAGCTGCTCCTCCCCTCCCTTTAATGTCTTTTATATTCCTTTCTTTATTCCTATGTCATGTTTAAGTTTTCTGGTCATCCACCTTGGCTCATTCTTATTTGACCTAATTTTTCTGTATGGTATATTTTGTTCTTGTGCTTTATGTAGTATACGAGTGAATATATTATAGTCATGATCAATTGTTGTGTCATCTATGACCTCACCCCTTCCTACTGGTGACTGACATGACTGTTCCCAGGTGACCTCACCTAGGTACCTCCTTAACCCCTGATAATCCGCCAACCGAAAGTTTGGGACTCGGACCATATTGTCATTGTTTTTCGTTTCCCAATTTAGGGTGAACCTGATTTCTCTGTGATCACTGTTACCTAGTTCTTCCCCTACTGTGATATCTCTGATAATATTTTCTTTATTTGTTAATACTAGGTCTAATATATTGTCACCTCTAGTAGGTTCTGTAATTAGTTGTTTCAAAAAATTGTCCTGTACTGCATCTAGGAAGTCTTCAGATTCATAGTCACCTACACTGTTGTCCCAGTCAATATTTCTGAAGTTGAAATCCCCCATAATGCACAGGTTGTTATATTTTGCTGCCCTACTCATTTCCTGCCATATGGGCTGAGCTGCTTCCTTCCCAAGACTTGGAGGCCTGTAAATCACTCCCATAATTAGTTTTTCTCTTCCTTCCGTGATTTCTACCCATACAGACTCGGTTCCTATTTCACCCTTTATTGAATTATTAATACAACATTTTAATGTATCCTTGACGAAGAGTGCGACCCCTCCCCCCTTCCTACCTTCCCTGTCCTTGTGAAAAAGGTTGTACCCTTCTATGTGGTACTCTGATAAAAAAATTTTGCTCGCCAGATTCATCCAAGTTTCGGTGATTGCTATGACGTCTACATTCTCGGTACATACAACCGCTCTCAGCAAGTCTATTTTATTTCGAACGCTCCTACTGTTTGTATAGTATACATTTAAACCTACCCTTCCCTGGTCCTGTTTTACCCCTTGTCCTGAGTAACCAATTTTACTTCCCAGGACCAGCTTGTTTTTTGACTCCCACTTACCCCGACCTCTCTCTACTGGCGAAACCCCCCCTTTGGAGTAACAATTTCACGCTCCAGGGATGCAGACAACGTCTTTACCCCCGCACGAGACAAGTGTACTCCGTCACGACTGTACAGGTAGTCGTTGCCATAGAATCGTTGCCAGTTATCAATGAATGCCCAACCATTGTTTGCACAATGTTTTTCCAGTCGGCAATTTATAGCAATTGCCCTGGACAGCCATTCACGACCAACCCCTCTTCTAGGCAAGACACCACATACTATCGGGATCCCTCCCCTATCTCTAATCTTCCCCAGCGCCTCCCTATACCTCTTGAAAAGTTCCTCACTCCTAACCTTTCCTATGTCGTTTCCTCCCACAGTAAGACACACTACTGGATTGGTACCCTCCCCTGACAAAACCCTATCTATCCTCTCAGCTACATGCCCTATCCCAGCCCCAGGAAAACACACCCTAGTCCTACGTTTCCTATCTCTTACACAAAAAGTCCTATCTAAGAACCTCACCTGGCTGTCCCCAACTACCACGACCTTACCTGTGGGCAGGGTTTGTACAACTGCCCTTTCCTCTCCTTGCAGGGATTAACTTAGACTCATGTGAGTTACCTGTCGAATACCAAACTAAAGGTTATAAATTATTTCATACTGATAGGAAGATTAGGAAAGGAGGCGGAGTGGCAATCTATGTCAGGGATAATTTGAAGTGTGGAATCAGTAAGGAAATTAAAACTGAATTGAATACAGAAATAGCAAAAATCTGTATAGTAGGCGGGTAACTCAGAATGAGAAAATTTCCTTGAAATAGTTCAGGACTGTTTCCTAAGTCAACATATAGCCGAACCCACTTGGGGGAATAATATACTAGATTTAATTTTATCAAACAGAGAAATCTCATTAGTGATGTCGATGTAGGGAGCGAACTAGCTAACAGACACGACAAAGAAATGAGATTCAAAATAGGATTTAGTGTTAGTTCGCAAGG
The DNA here is from genome assembly GCF_018991925.1 of Homarus americanus. Lineage (NCBI taxonomy): Eukaryota > Metazoa > Arthropoda > Malacostraca > Decapoda > Nephropidae > Homarus > Homarus americanus. Next base: position 5,708,811 of record NW_024735442.1, on the reverse strand, counting down.
AAATTTCATTAAAATCCCAGATTTCCAAAAGGTAAACTTTGAAGAGTTGAAAAGACAGCTGAGTGAAGGAGTGTTACGTTTGGGGGTGAACTACATGACCTCACGAGAGTGTAAATAACGTCACCACCTCACATAATGTTCCCGCTGAGGGTGATTCCACTTTACCAAGTGACTTGACCACGATAACCTCACGAAACATGACCACGAGATATGAGGTTGACGAATACCATAACATTTTAAACAATGAACTTAATGCGCAAAGGCAGAACATACCATACAGAAGAATCAGATCAAGTAACAATGATCCCAGATGGATAATTAATTATTTAAAGAATAAATTCGGCAAAGAAAGGCTATAGGAAGGAGAATAATTCGTGGTGAAGTATACCTCCGAGATTATTCTAAAGTACTGACCAGCAGTGTTATGGCCGGGATAAGAAAAGCAAAGAGAATAATGAAGTGAAAACAAGAGGGGCGAATTCAATCTCTAAACAATGGATTCTTCCAAATGTATCAAACTAAAACACGAGGCAAAATTGGACCAATGCAATCAGATACCGGAGAGCTAACTGATAACGATGGAGTAATGAGCAATATTCTGAACAGATATTTTTCATAATTTTCACAACCGAAAATTTAAACAATAAACCCGAGGCACCGAGTATATACAGAGATAGTGAAGAAATAGATTAAGCGAGTTAGTAACGACAAGTAGCTAGTAACGATGTTAGTAAACAAATAGATAAACTGAAACCTAATAAGTCGCCATGTCCCGACGAGATATTTGCCAAAATGTTAAAGGAATGAAAGGAAGAACTTATTATGACCTTACCATACTTATTTAACATATCATTAAAAACGGGTCCAGAATCTTGGAGGAAAGCGAAAGTGATAAAAATTTTCAAGCAGGGAGTTAGATCACTATCCTGTAACTGGAAGAAAAATTTCAAACTCAATTCAAAATCACCTCGAGAAACACAAGTTGATCAATTATTCCCAACGTGGCTACACAAAGTCGTCTACTATACAGATTTTACTATGCCTAGATGCCCTGCGCATTTCATCACATATAAGTCGCTCATTAACTCTATCAAGATTAGGAGGTCTATAAAGTACTCCTGCGATTAATTTTTCCCTACCATCGCTTAATTCTATCCAGGTTGTTTCTGTATTCAGTTCAGTTTTTATTTCCTTATTTATTTCACACTTCAGACTGTCCCTGACATAGATTGCTACTCCGCCTCATTTCCTAATCTGCCTATCGGTATGGAATAATTTGTAACCTGTAATTTTTTATTCGACAGGTAACTCACGTGAGTCTACGTTTATCCATGTTTCGGTGAATGCTATTATATCGATTTTTTCGGTACATACCAACACCCTGATTTCACCCATTTTGTTTTTCATACTCTACTGTTTGCGTAGTAGACATTTAAGTTAGTCGTGTTCTGAATCCTCTCTTTGATGCGTTTAGGTTTTGTCATCATTCCTAGCACTATTTCCCTGTAACCTTTCACTTTGTTTACCCGCTCCCACTGCAGTCTCCCCCACCTCCGTGCCATATGTTCCCCTAGCAGTTTAAAGACCTATGAACTGCCTTCTAGAGAGAGCCAGCCAGGGTTGCCACCCCATCCCTAGACAGATGCACCCCATCCCTAGCATAAAGGTCCCTTCTGCCGTAAAAGTTATCCCAGTTGTCAATGAATGGGACTGATATTGACTTGCAATATCTGTCAAGACAGCCGTTGACACCAACTGCCCTTGGCAACCATTAATTGCCAACCACATATGTTAGGGATCCTTCCCTTCAACCTAATATGTTCTATAGCTGTTTTGAACTTATCAAGAAGCTCTTCACTCCTACACCGGCCAATATCATTGCCTCCTGCACTGAGGCAGATAATGGATTTGTTCCCATTACCAAACAAGATATTGTCCATCTTGTCAACTATATCCTCCACCCCAGCTCCTGGCACACAAACCCTCATCCTATTTTATTTTTACCACAAAAAGCTCTATCCAGGTACCGTACCTGGGAATCACCAACAATTAGAGTTTTCGTACCTTCCTTGTCATCCCTGTCCCTGACTATGCTAATGTCCAATTCGTCTATCCAAGGACTAAAATAGTTTTTTCACTTAGCTATTGTCGTTTTCTTGGTGTCTTTTCTCACTACCATTTTGGTCGTTCCTCTCCTCACAACCTTCCATTCGCCTGAGCTTTCGTTAGACACGGGTTTTCATTGTTTCGTGTCTTCTTCCTTCATCCTCGCTATCACTTACTTTAATTTCAAGTTTTCTTCTTTGACCTTCTCTAACTCGACCCTCAGAGGGGCACAGCCCTGTTCACAAGTAGCGCTAGCCATTACCGACAATTTATCCCCGGGAACAAGTCTGCCGTGACCTTTCCTCTAGTGAGGTCAGGGCACATCTGAATTTGCACTCCTTCGGGAGACGTAGAGTGAGGGGCGATATGATCGAGGTGTATAAAATGGAAATCAGGATTAAACAAAGGTGTTTACCAAAGGTACTTAAACTATCCAACCAGGAGCGAACTTGTAACAATGGTTTTAAATATGACAAATGTAGATTTAGGCGTGAGATAGGTAAGCACCAGTTTGGTAATAGAGTAGTGGAACAGTGGAACAATTTATCGAACATCACCATTAACTCGAACACGCTGTGAAGCTTCAAATATAGGTTGGACGGATGCATGAGCGATTGGGGTTGGGTGTAATCGAGGCTGCCTAGTATGGGCCAATAGGCCCGCTGCAGTTTCCTCCATTCTTATGTTCTTATTACCAACATTACACAACCACCACTACCTATTACTACCATCATAAACTAGCATCATTGTAACCACCAACAATTACTACCATCATAAACTAGCATCATCTTAACCACCAACAATTACTACCATCATCACACATAACTACCACCACATAACTGTAATACTATCATCTCATACTACCACCACTACGACATAACCACCTTCACACAATCTCTATCACACATAACCACCATCACATAAACACCATAACATAACCACCGTCGGTTAACCACCATCACATATAACCACATTCACATAACCACCACACATAAACACCATAACATAACCACCGTCACTTAACCACCATCACATATAACCACATTCACATAACCACCACACATAAACACCGTGGCATAATCAACCTCACATAACCACCATCACATAACCACTATCACATAACCACCATCATCTAACCACCATCACATAACCAGCATCATCTAACAACCATCACATAACCACTATCACATAACCACCATCATCTAACCACTATCACATAACCACCATCCAACCACCATCACATAACCACAATCACATAACCACCATCAAATAACCAACATCAAATAACTGCACTTAATAACTAGCATCATCTAACCACCATTACATAACCACAATCACATAGCCACCACCATGCTAACAATCATCACATAACCACAATCACATAACCATCATCATCAGGCCCCTCGTAACACCATCTGTGAGGGAATTACTACACCACGTCAAACCCCTCATGACACCATCTGTGAGAGAATTACTACACCACGTCAAGCCCCCCATAACATCATCTGTGAGGGAATTACTACACCACGTCAAACCCCTCACAACACCATCTGTGAGGGAATTACTGACACCACGTCAAGCCCCTCATAACACCATCTGTGAGGGAATTACTACACCACATCAGGCCCCTCATAGTAAGCAGCTACCAAACAGGGAGGTACTACCGCCTGGGCATCACGAAAATTGTGACCAAGTCCCAGGTTGCTCATCTGACTTTCTGCCTCATTTACACACAATTGCAGGGTCTCAGTTGTTTCTCTTACTCGGACAACACAACATACATAATGTATATTGTTTCTCACTCTTGATTTATTTATTTTTTTTTTTATTTATGGTTATTATTGTTATCATTTTTATTATTTTATTTTTAATTTCATTAATTGTTGTAATAATAATAATAATAATAATAATAGATATTATTAATATCATTATTTATTATTATATTTTCGCCCCCAGGCCCTGATGTGGGTCAGTGACCTGTGCCTGGGTGGGCTGATCCCCGTAAAAAAAAAATCTGTGAGGGAATTACTACACCACATCCGGCCCCTCATAACACCATCTGTGAGGGAATTATTACACCACGTGATGCCCCTCATAACACCATCTGTGAGGGAGTTACTACACAACGTGTCTGCTGTTCAACACCTCCTCGCACAAGATTTACGTGACCTCCACTGTAAACACCCCGCCTCCCACTAGAATAGGTAACGAAGATATTATGTATGCAGATGACATCACTCAAATAATAACACATCAAGGAAAATCGCGAGCGTTACAGGTCGACAACACCAGGCGGGAATTAGAAAGGGTAAATAATTACGAAAAACAATGGCAAATCCAAACCAGTCTCCCGAAATTCACAGTGTTACCCTTATGCAGAAGAAAAAGCCATCCATTAGTAACCAATAATGCCCAGATGGAATACAAAAGCAGAGGCACCCCCCTAGGCCTGCATATATCCACGACAGGTTACTCCCATCATGTCCACACCAGGAAGGAAAAGGCAAGAATAGAGCTGAGAAAACTATATCGATTTAAAGCGCTTCTTGTGAAAATAAAACTCCGTCTGGTGACATCATTTATCATACCGATATTAACTTACCCAGCAGGTGAAAGATACCCCCTTCACCAGAACCACAGCCGAGATACATAGAGACCTGAGAATAAAACCCATCAACCAGGAGCTGCACACCCTGGCAAGCAGAGTCTGGCAAAAGATAGAACGATCAGAGCAAGAACTCCTTCAAAGACTCCCACCAGATAAAGACAACAACCATACATGGTTCCCAAAAAGTTACCAAATCTCAAAAGGTCCATTACCACCCATGATCTATACCAGGGGATCTCAACCAGGGGGGGAATTTCCCCCCTCAGGTTTTCAGAAACTGATACTAATATAAAAAAAATAAAGGATTTTCAGTATTATATGCATATTATTTGGAATGCACTTTTTGAGGCAGACAATCTTGGAAAGGAGGGGGAAATGACATTCTGACATATGGTGAAAGGGGTGCATGGGGCAAACAAGGTTGAGAACCACTGATCTATATGTATGGCCAGGCAATAGACAACCTCCTTAGACCAGCATCCGCCAGTAGGGTCGGCGGAATTTGAAGTAAGGCCCTTAAAATATATGGGAAAGGGTAGGATGTCTAGTGCCTGTACCGACAGACAATAACTAACCCATGACACATTGACACAACCCTAACACACCATTAGCTTAGCTAGGCGGTCAGCCCGCCCTCTCTTACCTCCTCCTAAATTTCTTCAATTTCCGAACTATAACTTCCTTCCCCCCACCTCTAGTCTTCTTTCACCCCTCCTTTCTCTGCAAAAAAAAGGAAGAATGGTGGTGGGAGGGTAGGCGGGAAGTGGGAATTTGGAGGGTAGGGGGAGACTGGTGGTAGAGAGGGTAGGGAGGGAGAGTGGTGGTAGGGGGGTTGGAAGACTGGTGGTAGGGAAGGTAGGGAGGGAGAGTGATGGTAGAGATGATAGGGAGGGAGAGTGTTGGTAAGGAGGGTAGGAAAGGAAAGTAGTGGTAGGGAGGGAGGGTGGTGGTTTGGAGAGTAGGGAGAGAGATCGGTGATAGGGAGGGAAAGTGGTGGTAGGGAAGGTAGGGAGGAAGAGTGGTGGCAGGGGAAGTTAGGGAGAGTGAGTGGTGGTAGGGAGGGAGGCTGGTGGTAGGGAGGGCAGGAAGGGCAACTGGTGGTAGGGAGAGAAGGGAAGGGGCGGGGTCGCAGGGAAGGTTATGGAAGGAGAGTGGTGGCAGGGAATATAGGGAAGGAGAGTGGTGTTAGGGAGGGTAGGGGGAGATTGGTGGCAGGGAGGGTAGGGAGAGAGACTATTGATAGGGATGGTAGGGAGGGAGACTGGAGGCAAGGAGGGTAAAGGGAAGATTGGTGACAGGGAAGTTAGGGAGAGTGAGTCTTGACAGGGAGAGAGATTGGTGGTTGGGAGGGTAAGGAGGGAGAGTGGTGGTGGTAGGGAGGGTAGGGAGGGAGAGTGGTGGCACGGAATGTAGGGGGGAGTGGTGGCAGGGAGGGTAGGGAGAGAGACTGTGGTAGGGAGGGTAGGGAGAGAGACTGGTGGTAGGGAGGGTAGGGAGAGAGACTGGTGGTAGGGAGGGTAGGGAGGGAGAGTGATGGTAGGGAAGGTAGGGAGGGAGAGTGGTGGTAGGAAGAGGTAAAAAGAGTGAAGGAGAGTAGGGAGAGTGAAGTGGAAGGTTGTTGGTCAAGAGGAAGAAGCTGGAGGCGGTGTAACTTGGTATTGTGCTGACGGTATTGTGAACTGGTAATAGTAGGGGAGCCAAAAGACCCAAATCCTGAAGGAGGTGGCCAAACATGATATACTTTTCTCCCATTTATTTTTAAGTAGATATCTCCATTCCTTATAGGATTCCAGAAGTGAAACCTTCATAGCATAACCACAAGGGTGGTCTTCATCAGGGTCAAAAAGTGAACTTGGATAACTGGCCCATTCATGGGAAAAGACCTCAATCTTCTCTGACTCTTCGAGGTTTTTGGCAAAGCATAATGATCTTCCAATAGATCCCTACTCAATGTGGAGTATCTTAGCTTTTGTTGCAGCAGTAGCAGATTTCGTGGGCACGGATTAGTGCCTGAAATCTCCTTTCCTTAGCTGAAGCTAAATCCAGTGATGCTGCAACTTGTCCTGCAACTTCTTACGTTGTCTAATGGACTTATCATTTTTCCCGTTATTAGATGTTGAATTCTCGTGATGATCTGCCTTTCCTTGCGTGCACTTTCTGTTCCTTGACAGATGTCTCTTGTCATGTTGACCATTCTTAGAGTGTGTTCTGAGATTGAAGTCAGTTGTGGCAGTGCTTTGAGGTATTTAGGCATGGTTGCCTGCTGCTGGGAGATTCCTGAGAATAATTTTGTTATTTCATCTTTGTTATAAATTTGTTCCATTGCCATTTTCGCCCATACTCCATTGAGAATGGGTCTTTGTTGGCAAAATGGATGACCAAAGCACCAAAGCCAAGATGTTATGATCATATTTGCCAAACATCATCATAACATCTTGCAAATGCCGAAAAGGACAATGTAAATCACACTGCCCATGCAGATTAGCAAATTCAAGGTGCTATTGCAGTATTTGCTGTGAGAATCCCAACAAATTCAACTTTGCATTATTTATGGCAGGTGGTGATGATTGAATGTGGAAATACATCGTTCAATACGTATTTAGAAAGGATAAGACCAGACAGTTATATTTGGTTTTACACAATCTTGGTTAGTTTTATTGGCTATCACACTCTAAGTGAAATGACACAAGTTTTAATGGCTGATTCATGGTATGATTGTCCTTCGCCTTTAGCAACAGCAATAATCAAACTGTGAGAGAAAAAACAACGAATCCGTGTGTCTGTTGCAAAATAAACCATAAGGGTTTAATTGACCAATAAATGGGTATTTTACACTTCCAGACCAATATACTCTGTATTGCATCCTCAATTGGTATACTTCACAGACAAAAAAATTAAATGCATTTAACAATTCAGAAAATTCCCATATTTTTCCATTGTTTTTGTAATGTTCGTTCCCGAGACAAAAGTGGTTAATATACTAACTATAGAATATTTGTAAAATTTATTGGTGTTAAAAACTTCCTATGTACTGTAAGTATTCTAAAAACTATAAGTTTTGTTTTCATATCTCCAGTGTATGAGTACTGGCTGATTTAATTCATGGTGTGCCCAGATTTTCATTTTATGAGGAAATTTTGGACCTTTTGACCCCTGATGGCTTCATCAGCGGTGTCATCAAAACATCCATGGTATTAATTTATAGCCTAAATCAAGTTATTTGCAATGATACCTTATACATGAGGTTGTATAAGAAATAGCCACATTAAAGGTGGGTTTTAATTTTCCTGTCCCCAAATTTCCGTCTTAAATTTGTCTTCCCAATATTTCAGACTTCGTCGCATATCACAAATTCGCAATTCGATATGATGTTTCCACTATCAGGACCTATGGGGGATTGTTATACCTACTTAAAAAATATATAACTGGTCTAAGCATTTATCAAAATCAAATCACTAAAGTCATCAATTTGCATAAGACTCTCTAGGCTCTGCACTTTATTTTTACTGGAATGTGCAGTGGTATACTCACACTCTTCCTCTTTTTGTATTATTAAGCTTGTTTCCCCTTCTCAAGACAGCTGACCATCTCTGTAAGTTAACTTCATTGGCCCCCTAAAACCTTAAATAGGCATTTTTTGCTCATTAGCTCCCCTACTAGTAAGGAAGGACAGAGAGAGAGAGTGGGGGAGAGAGGAAACTACAGAGAGAATGATAACTAAATAGGGAGCGTTAGAGAGAGAGGAGATAAGTGGAAACAGAGTGATAGACAGCCAGAAAAGGAAACGTTGAAAGTAGAAATGCACAGCGGAAAATAGAGAAAGACAGACGAAAAGAGAGAAAGAGCGAGTGAAAAAGACTCGGCTTCACAATGGAGGTAGAAGACACAAAGGCCGATCAAGGAAACAATTCTCAGAGGTCCAAACGATAAATTTTCTAATAAATGAAGCTTTAACAATGCACTTATAACTGGTTGACTTAAGAACTCAGACACAAAAAAGAAATCCAAATGTAACATCAAAATTACACTGAGACTCTACATTACCGAGCTGCATTCACATAATTTTATCTCCAGTCAGTTGCTGAGGTACTGCATGTTAGTTTAAGTTAGGTTATATTAGAGACAAGTTAAGTTAAGTTATGTTAAAGATAGGATAAGTTAAGTTATGTTAGATATAGGTTAAGTTGGATTTTTTAGGTTAAGTTAGGTTATTTTAGAGGCACGTGAAGTTAAGTTATATTAAAAGTAAATTAAGTTTGATCATGTTAAATCTAGACTAAGTAGCGTGTGCTAGTATATGTTAAATTAGGTTATGCCGAAGTTGTTTGATTACGTTGGAGGTAGGTTAAACTGGGTTACGTCATCAACGACGTCCCAATCAAGGTAGAAATCAAAGAAGACGACAACTTGATGATGGGAGTGATCTCCCATGCCGAAATTGAGCACCTCGACCAACACGAGCTGACCCAATTGATCTGTGGCCAGCTCCACGCAGTAAGGAAACTGACCAGTTAAGCGGCCCCCGTCGGCTACCCGAAGAAATTACCACAAGAAGTACGACTGAGATGGGAAACCATCCCAGTTAAGACCTACAAATCAAGACCCACACGATGCTACAATGTCAGTGCGTCAATTTGCGGTACCACCGGGCACGAGCACACCACGTGCTCGGCGACTGACAAGAAATGCGCAGTTGTGACGACCCTCACTCCTCTGACCGGCAGTGTCCCAAGTGGAGGGAGGAGTTCAGGGTAGCTATGCTGCGAAACAAGAAATAACTTAGCTACAAGGAGGCTCTCCTTGTAGTAAGAAAGAAAAAATGAAGAAACAAGAATAAAACAAAACTGAAGAAAAGAAAAACAAGAACAACAAGAACCAACCAGCTGTATTAACAGTAAGAAATTCAGAGTTTATCGACCTCTACGAATCATTACCAGACCTAGAAGATCAGAAAGAAGTAAAATGGGTAGTAAAGAAAAAACAAAGAACAAAATGACGAGATCAAAAGAACAAGACTACAGCCGTAATAACCGTCGATGTTGACAGCCAGCAAACAGACAAACGAATGAAACGAAAAGAGCTCACCTTCTATTGTGAGATCGCTAGTTCCGTCCCGGGTTACTCCCAGTCAAACAAACTCTGATGAGTATCTACTTTTACCAAGTTCGCGTGCCCAAGTCTTAAACAGTGTGCTATCCCTAACCTTTAAGGTCTCTCGTCTCTCACTCACTACGATGGTTTAAGCAATACATAACTCGACATCAATAAGTGTTTTATATATATATATATATATATATATATATTTCATGTAGATCCACAATGAAAACGTGGATAAGATAAATCTTGATAAAATCACACGGGAAAAGGGAAACAACGGAGCACCTTAGCTTTCGTCTTTATTCAAGACATCTTCAGAGGAAACTGGATTATATGGACAGAGAGAGGCTTAAATATACAGGGTGACCTTATAAAACATGAGGTCAGGTTATAATGATGTCATCCACTAATCCCCACACCAACATACACGTAGAGGAGCTTAAGAGAAGGGGGGTGAGGTGACTAGTCAGGTCAGGTCAAAAATAAGGAACCCACTAAATAACTATCATACATCTAGATCAAAGGTTTTCAAAGCATTTTTAACCTTGGGCCACTGACAAATAAATTTATGTAACATATCAGTTTTGAACTGACCATCACTAAGGTTTATTGAATTTAATTCCTTAATCAAACTAGCTTCAACCACAAGTATGATGTATGATGTATGATGTATGATAGTTATTTAGTGGGTCCCTTATTTTTGACCTGACCTGACTAGTCACGTCACCCCCTTCTCTTAAGCTCCTTCACGTGTATGTTGGTGTAGGGATTAGTGGATGACATCATTATGACTTGATCTCATGTTTTATAAGGTCACCCTGTACATTTAAGCCTCTCTCTGTCCATGTAATCCAGTTGCCTCTGAAGATGTCTTGAATAAAGACGAAGCTAAGGAGCTCCGTTGTTTCTTTTCCGTGTGATTTTATCAAGATTTATCTTATCCACGTTTTCATTTTGGGATTTACATGAAATATATATATATATATATATATATATATATATAATATATATATATATATATATATATATATATATATATATATATATAATATATATATATATATATATATATATATATATATATATATATATATATATATATATATATATATATAAAAACAAAAGAAGTATGTCTGTGTGTTTGTTTGTGTGTCCGTACGAGAATCTCGGAAACTACTTTACCGATCTGTTAGTGATGTTGATGGTGTTATTTAGTGATGATGATGGATGGTGTTATATGTAGTGATGATGGATGATGTTATATGTAGTGGTGATGGATGGTGTTATATGTGGTGATGATGGATGGTGTTATATGTAGTGATGATGGATGTTGTTATATGGAGTGATGATGGGTGGTGTTATATGTAGTGATGATGGATGGTGTTATATGTAGTGATGATGGGTGTTGTTATATGTAGTGATGATGGATGGTGTTATGTAGTGATGATGGATGAATTGGTATATGTAGTGATGATGGATGGTGTTATATGTAGTGATGATGGGTGGTGTTATATGTAGTGATGATGGATGGTGTTATATGTAGTGATGATGGATGATGTTATATGTAGTGATGATAATGGATATTGTTATATGTAGTGATGATGGGTGGTGTTATATGTAGTGATGATGGATGGTGTTATATGTAGTGATGATGGATGGTGTTATATGTAGTGATGATGGATGGTGATATATGTAGTGATGATCTATATCTATATAAAACAAAGAAGTCTGTCTGTTTGTCTGTGTGTCCGCACGAGAATCTCGGAAACTACTTTACCGATCTGTAGTGATGATGGATGGTGTTATATGTAGTGATGATGGATGATGTTATATGTAGTGATGATGGGTGGTGTTATATGTAGTGATGATCTATATCTATATAAAACAAAGAAGTCTGTCTGTTTGTCTGTGTGTCCACACGAGAATCTCGGAAACTACTTTACCGATCTGTAGTGATGATGGATGGTGTTATATGTAGTGATGATGGATGATATTATATATAGAATATGAAAAGTATCCCTCTGTTGTCATTGGCAACATGGATAAGAAATGTGAATACTGCGGTGCAAAGACGTATAAAGGAGAATCAGAATCTGCTGGACTGTGCTGCTCTCATGGGAAAGTACGACTGCCAAATTTGGAAAAACCACCACAACCATTGAAGACTTCTTGGAAAATACAAGGAAGTACAATTCATGCTTGCAGATGACATCCCTTGAAGCTACCAGAGTAGTTCCTGAGCACGGATACATGCCCACATTCAAAGTCCAGGGTCAAGTCTATCACAAAGCAGGATCCTTCTTACCACTGGAAGATGAGCAGGCAAAGTTCCTCCAAATCTACTTCATGGGAGATCATGAAAAGCAGACTACTATCAGGTGTGGCAACATTCAAGGTGTCAGACATGACATTGTCCTATCTATCCAAGAAATGCTTCATGATCGCAACATGTATGTACAGTCATTTAAAAATGTCCTGGAAAACTTGCCTTCTGACGAGTACAAAGTCAGGATCAAAGCAGACACCTTAATGCACTACAGTGAGACAATGTGGAGCCTCCCGGAGGGTGGCGTCCTACCGTGGCCTGGCGATTCCGCTAGTATCTATATATTATTATATATAAAACAAAGAATTATGTCTGTATGTTTGCTTGTTTGTGTGTCCGCACGAGAATCTCGGAAACTACTTTACCGATCTGTAGTGATGATGGATGGTGTTATATGTAGTGATGATGGTGGATGGTGTTATATGTAGTGATCATGGATGATGTTATTTGTAATGATGATGGATGTTGTTATATGTATTGATGATGGTGGTGTTATAAGTAGTAGTGATGATGGTTGGTGTTATATGTAGTGATGATGGATGGTGTTATATGTAGTGATGATGGATGATGTTACATGTAGTGATGATAGATGGTGTTGTATGTAGTGATGATGGATGTTGTTATATGTTATATGGGTGGTCCCCTACAATCCTCTTTTGAGTAAAGCATTGAATGCTCACATCAATGTGGAGTTCTGTAATTCAGTCAAGTCCATCAAGTATGTTTGCAGATATGTCAACAAAGGCTCTGACCAAGCGATCTTTGCATTGGAAAAGGGTGGAAATCATGATGAGGTGACACAGTTTCAGCAAGGCCGTTATATATGCAGCAATGAAGCCCTATGGAGAATTTTTAATATTACCATACACGAACGATGCCCAACAGTAGTTCATCTGGCTGTTCACCTGGAAAATGGACAAAGAGTATACTTCACAGAAGAGTCTCTACAAAATCAAATGGCAAATCCTGCTGATACGACTCTCACTGCATTCTTTAAGCTTTCACAGGACTAGGGAACACTACCGTTGATTATATGTTCAAAGTCCGCGTGTTATATGGACTAAAAATGAAATATATATATATATATATGGTACGTCGTGTTTCATACCAGCTGGATTCGGTAAAATACTACTGACACCACATACGAGGCACGGGCAGTTCCCAGTGAGGTTCACGGCGCCATCAGCTCGATGAACAGGCTTTGTGTGAAATATAACAGAGCCTAGGACTGCTTTTAGTGTCCTTGTGGGTTGGTCGGTAGCGTTCCCTAGTCCCACCCAGTAGGTCGAGGGTTCGAATCCTGGCTGGTGAGGTCGTTGATTATATGTTCAAAGTCCGCGTGTTATATGGACTAAAAATGAAGTATATATGGCACCGCGTGTTTCATACCAGCTGGATTCGGTAAAATGCTGCTGACACCACGTACGAGGCACGGGCAGTTCCCAATGAGGTTCACGGCGCCAGCAGCTCGATGAACAGGCTTTTTGTGATGTATAACAGAGCCTAGGACTGCTTTTAGTGTCCTTGTGGGTTGGTCGGTAGTGTTTCCTAGTCCCACCCAGTAAGTCGAGGGTTCGAATCCTGGCTGGTGAGGTCGTTGATTATATGTTCAAAGTCCGCGTGTTATATGGACTAAAAATGAAGTATATATATATATATATATATATATATATATATATATATATATATATATATATATATATATATATATATATATAACTTGTTCTGCATTTCTACTTAGTTTGTACTCACCCCTGAAGATGTGAATTACACGAAAGCGCTTGGGAACTTCGTGTTTTCTTTTTTCCTTGTGGTTTTCAGCATATACCTGGGTCACGCGCACCAACAGTGATTTATTTGCATATATATATATATATATATATATATATATATATATATATATATATATATATATATATATATATATATATATATATATATATATATATATATATATATATATATATATATATATATATATATATATATATATATATATATATATATATATATATATTAGGGTGGTCCAAAACTATATGGTAAAAAATATAAGTAGTAATATATTGCCTCCACAAGCCTTAAAATTGTCCATTTGGTTCATAGATAAGGTCTGTAAAATTTTATCCATATTCATTAACATTTAGAGGTCAATCCATTTTGCATATTATACTTGTAGTGTAGGACTGAATTTTCTTGTCCGCATGATACAGTCTTAATATACACAACACATTATATTGGGTATATTTCAATGTATATAGCCTAGTTGCCTATTTGGAAAGGGCAAAGAGTCAAGTATTGAGTCATAGGGACTGACAATGACAGGTTGAAACAGGAAACACAGACAAGGGTTACCATTAATCAGATGAAGTTACTTATTTCATTTATATCTCATCAGTTCTACAATTATTTCATTATCAATCTAAATAGTATATTATGTAGGTTTCCATCTTGTGTCATGGCATATGAATGGCAGGCAATTATTACCTGTGAGAAATAATTAGACTTAGTTACAGATTTTGTAAGGACCCAATGCTTCAAATTCTAAGGAAGGAGTTGCTTGAATATTTGCCAGTAGCCCTGCAGGATAATCAGCCACGAGATGATTATAGGGAGTTTCTAGAACTAGCTCTTTTGTTTCTTGGTGGACTGCCAAGTAGTAAGGTTTCCTTTCGATTTCCTGGTCCTACACACCATGCAAGATGGATGGCAAAAGGAATCTATGCTCTCAAAATCTATCTGTTCAAACATCAATTCACATTATCAACACGGGAAGAAAACAATATCACACAACTGGCTTTGTTTGTGAGCATAATGTATGTGAGATTCTGGCATGAAGCACCAATGGCTGTTCGAGCTCCATTCAATGATTTGCAGCTAATGAAGGTTTTAAAGGAATATCCTCATGAGAAAGTTGCACACGCAGCACAAGCAGCAATTAGCCGACATCTCTGGTATCTATCAGAACATCTTATCGGTCTAAGCTTATTTGATGACAGGATCGATACTGAAACCAAGAAGAATATGGTACAAAACTTCCAGTGCCCAAAGAAACAGGACTTTTCAAGGCGTATTGTCCTATCTGATGAAACTCCTATCAGTAATGTGGCCTCATTTGTTACTGAGCGTACATTAGATATTTTTGATGTTCTTACACTAGATGGCAAAGAAAGAGCACAACTGTTCTTGAGTAAGGATCCCAAAACATGGAAAGACGATGAAGTGTTTATCACAATGAGAGATCGTGCGATAAATATGAAGGTGGTGAATGACAGCGCAGAGAGGGCAATTGCTCTCATAGAGCGTTATAATGAGTCTATAACGCAAAATGAGGACCAAAAGCAGTACCTTTTACAGGTTGTTGCAGCTCATCGCAAGAAGTTACCAACGGCAAGCAAAGCTGCTATGATGAAGGGATACAAATAAAGAATGTGTATTGGTGTTCTAGAGTTATTTAGTTTGTAATTTGTAAAACTTATAATTGTATTTTGCTGAATAAAGACAATGTGTTTATAATGTGTTTATCTAGCCCCGAAAAATCCTTATTACGTACTAAATGGAAAAAAAGAGGACATTGGATTGACCTCTAAATATGCTTTAAATGATCCAATTTTTTTCTGGGATGCATTTTGTACCTAATGGACAAAAATAAACCTTGTGGAGAAAACGTATACAAATATGTGATATTTTGGACCACCCATACTCATGAAGATGAATTACACGAAATACTTCGTGTTTTCTTCTTTCCTTGTGGTTATTCAGCATATACCTAGATCACGCGCACCTACAGTGATTTAATATATATATATATATATATATATATATATATATATATATATATATATATATATATATATATATATATATATATATACTAGCAGAATCGCCGCCCTCCGGGCTGCTCATCCGCAAGGCAACGGTAGGATGCCACCCTCCAGGAGGCTCCATATTGTCTCACTGTTCAGTCCCCAAAACTTCTCATTCCATCAATAGTTCATTAACGGTGTATGTAAGTTCCACCATGTTTTTCACTACAACGGTACAGCAAAGTATATGTTTTTAGCATTAAAATGTTATTATTTTATTGTCTAATCATCACTACAATACAACACCACCCATCATCACTATATATAACATCATCCACCATCACTCCAGATCGGTAAAGTAATTTCCGAGATTCTCGTGCGGACACACAGACAAACAAACAGACAGACTGACTTCTTTGTTTTATATATATTATATATAATATATATATATATATATATATATATATATATATATATATATATATATATATATATATATATATATATATATATATATATATCATGTAGATCCACAATGAAGACGTGGATAAGATAAATCTTGATAAAATCGCACTGGAAAAGGGAAATAATGGGGCCCCTTAGTCTTTAGTCTTTATTCAAGACATCTTAAGAGGAAAATTCTGTTGCCTCTGAAGATGTCTTGAATAAAGACGAAATCTAACATGCTCCATTCTTTATTATTTTCCTTTTCCTGTGTTGTTTTATCGATATATATATATATATATATATATATATATATATATATATATATATATATGTGCAAGTAAATCACTGTAGGTGCGCGTGATCTAGGTATATGCTGATAACCACAAGGAAAGAAGAAAACACGAAGTTCCCAAGCGCTTTCGTGTAATTCACATCTTCAGGGGTGAATTACATATGATGCAATTGACTCTCCTCGGGGGAAGCATACATGAAAGATAACTACCAGTATCAATATATGGATAAACAGCAACATATATTTGGTAACGTTTTCGCAAATCTCTTGTCATCATCAGAGGTAAAGAAAATTAAATACAATAGCAAGGACAAAAAATCAATTTGACGAATAGAATAAAATACATTAAAATGATTAAGTATATTGAACGAACCATAGAGTTATTAATTATTAACCCTTGTTTTAATTTAACCATACAGAGCAAAAACAAAAACAAATATCAAAAGCTTAAATCCTACAGGTGAAAATACAAAGGTGATCACACATGTTTCAACAATCAAGAACAAAACATACCCGTTAAAATCAAAGTATTGAAGTAGAGGAGTCATGAGAGCCTACTAGGCCACCTGCTGCCCACATAACACCACCTACTGTTCACATAACGCCACCTGCTGCCCACATAACACCACCCGCTGCCCACATAACACCACCTACTGTTCACATAACGCCACCTGCTGCCTACATAACGTCACCCGCTGCCCACATAACGCCACCTCCTGCGCACATAACACCACCTGCTGCCCACATAACACCATCTGTTGCTCACATAAAACCACCTGCTGCCCACATAACGCTTCCTATTGGCCACATAACACCTCCTGCTGCCCTCATAACACCAATTGCTGTCCACATAGCGCCACTTGCTGCCCACATAACGCCACCTGCTGCCAACATAACGCCACCTGCTGCCCACATAACGCCACCTGCTGCACAAATAACACCACATGCTGCCCACATAACACTAAATGCTGCTCCCTACAGTTGAAGACACGGGTACGGTGTGGCTGAACCAGGGGCAATCTGAGTCTTATGTATAGTCGGCCACAAGAATAAGTATACACCTACGGTTCGTGTTTGTGGCAAAATATCTGGTAACACTGTCCTGAACAGAACAGACAAAATTACAAAATGGCCTGTAATTTATGTTTTAGTCCCACATATATGTTATAAATACATTTGTTGTTAATGTTTTACAAGTGTCTTGTGTTTATATTACAAGTAATATATTGTATCCAATGGCAGTAAACTTGTTGCCGAATGGGATTGCAGTTATTGTACAGCTCCCTCTTCCTCTCCCACTTTTTCTCTTACCCTACTTTTTTTTACTGATGTTTGGATTTGTAAGGGAAGGAAGAGGAGTAAATTGAAGAATAAAGAAGGAGAAACAGAAAATAGTTAGAGATAACAGGTGGGGAGAGCTGAGTTTTATGATGCGTCTGGATGCACAGTTTCAACGTTACCAGACCATTTTTGGACCTTTCAGCTACAGTGTGTACACTTATTCCTGTGGCCGACTGTACATTCACCTCAAGGCCGAAGTGTGCATACGCATCTATGTAGGTGTTCAGGATCTCCTGTAGGTCGCACTCAGTGTGAGCGACAAGGGAGAGGTCGTCTGCATACTGAAGTTCAGTAATGGAAGCTGTCGACACCTTTCTCCCTGCCTGGAGTCGTCTTATGTTGAAAAGACAGTTCATCCGGTACTCGATGTCCATCCAGCCGGCTAAACTGGCACCGGAACGAGTAAGGAAGACAGCCAAGAAAATGAAAAGAGAGTTAGTGACAGTGCCCCGTTTGGATGGGAAAGAACAGAGAGTCTTTGTGCAGGACACTGCCGTCGATGCCATCGTGGCGTTGCCTCACAATGGCGATGAATTTCTGTGGGCAGCCAAAACGGCTGAAGGTCCGATAGAGGACTTCCCTGTTGACCGAGTCGAAAGCCTTGGTTAGGTCGATGAAAGCCATCTACAGGTCACGACGCTGTTGTCTGCACTTTTCTTGTATCTGGCGGGCAGCAAAGATCATGTTAGTGGTGCCACATTGAATATTCTAGGAGGAAGTTTCCCGCCCCAGGAAGAAGTCTGTTTAGGACAGTGGTTCTCAACCTGGGGGCCATGGCCCCCAAGGGAGCCACGGCGAGCTGTTATAAATTGTACGTTTCCGATTAACGTTGGGAATCTGAATTAAACAAAACTTGTATTACTTATTTTGCCTTGGCAGAAGAGAATTTTCATTCTTTTTTTGTCATTTTGTTTAATCATAACGAAAATACTATTTTATTATTTACATACTCTGGTGCTAATTTTTTTTTATTTTTTACGGATTATTTAAGATTTGACAGGTCCATTCCCTGTCTGTGTGACAGGCGTTGGACCGAGCTGCTGAACTGACTTGTTCAGTACGTGTCCGTGTGTCATCCCTTTGCAAGTGGTGATAGGACCGAATGATCTCAGTCTGGCCTGGGATACCATCACGAAAACAGTGGTGTGTATTGTCTCTGAACCATATATTGTGTTTGAGCTTAACTCAAGAATAATATACTCCGTAATTGGTGTTACTTATTTTGTTTCATAATTCATGTGGTCGCTGCTTTACGTGGGTGAAATATTTGTATACTTCCTTTATTAATTATTTCCTTATTTATTGGTGCCATTGTTGTTCATACTCATTCTTTACTTATATAATCTTACCATTTTTAGTGCTAAATTGCATGACTCACTGTTCTTCTCATTCTTCCAAGTTGGGCAGTGCTTGTCAAAGGAGGCGTGTTCTTGCTTACTGGAAGTACACTTCAGCTTGCTAGCTTGAGTGTGAATGTTAACCTGTGTGCATGTTTGTGTATGACTGTATGTGTGCTTTATGTGTGAGTGCATGGGCGTGTTATGTATGTGAATGTGTGTGTGTGTGTGTTTGCCATTCTAACTCTTGTCCTATTTATCTGTCCTTCTTTATCATTCTTTAGTCTTTATCACGTGTCTGTTTGTCTGTTCTGGGAGAAAAATGAAGGAGGCCACGAGGATGTTGAAAATTCCTCAAGGGAGGAATGGAGTGAAAAAGGTTGAGAACCACTGGTTTAGGAGGACTCGGGCGATAATCTTGCCAGCTATGGACAGCAGTGAAATCCCGTGGTAGTTGCCACAGTCTGACCGGTCTTCCTTGTTCTTATAAATATTGACGATGGTGGCGTCTTTAAGAGGTTGGGGGATTTTCTCCTTTTCCCATATATTCCCCAGGAGAGAGTGGAGAGGTCCTCCTGCTTTATACACCTCGGCTGGGATTTCATCAGGCCATGAGGCTTAGTTATTTTTCATCTGTCTGATGGCAGCAGCTACCACATCCAGGGGTGGAAGATAGCTGAGGTCAGCTCTGGATGCTGAGGGGCCTGGTGAGGACATCCACACCAGTGTTTCAGTTGAGCAGTGAATGTTAGTGCTCGTTCCAGCGTTGAAGGATGCCTTGTTCGTCTTTAATTGGGGAGTTACTGTTGGATGAGCGGAGGGGGGGGAGGGTAGGTTGCGTCATGAGTGATTGGACCATAAAATGTTTTAGTGGAATTGAAAAATTCGCGCATCTTGTGCTGATCTGCAAATTTTTGTATTTCACAGGCTGTATTTTTAAACCAGTCGTTCTTTAGATTGCGAAGTTCCCGCTATGCCGCCACTTTCATCTTGCGGATGGTATCAGCTATGGTCCAAGACTGAGGGTTTTTCTGCCAATCAGTTAAAGCAGCACGCTTATCATCAATGAGTACATTCATTGCTGGGTCATTTTAATCAAACTTGTCTTGGAGTATTCTTTTGATCTGGCCGAGGGTCTCTCTCCAGGTTTTTGTCATGACAGTGTCGAGAATATCCCATTCGGCACTGGGATTTGGGTTGTTTGTTGTTCGGTTGTTTATCAGCCCATGTTCAAGCTGCTCTCTGAAACCATGTGTTACCGCTGGATCGTCAGACGCTTCGTGTCAAAATCTCTTCTGGAGGTTTGTTGCCTCCGCCGTTTTGGGGTGACGTGAAGTGAAAGTTTGGCCCTGACGAGTCTATGATGAGGTCGCAGTGGTCTGAGCCACGCATCGCTCGGGTGATGAGGACATCCCGGCGATCCCTTTCTCTGACAATGAAGTAGTCAATGATATGCCAGTGTTTGTATCATGGTTGTTGCCATGAACCCTTGAATTTGTCGGCCTGCCTAAACAAGGTATTAGTGATAGTGCGGTTTTGTGCAGCACATTTGCTGAGGAGGAGTAGGCTGTTGGGATTACACTTGCACTAGTCCATTTCTCCCTATGGTTTCCTGCCAAATATCAGCATCTCTGTCAACTCTGGCATTGAAGTCACGAAGGAGCACATCCTCATCTTCTCTGGAGATAGAGGTTAGCACTCTGTCGAGGTCGGCATAAAAGGCCTCCTTGATCTCATCCTCTGCATCCAGTGTTGGGGCGTATGCACTGATGAAAAAGGCTTGCCGTGAGTTATTCAGTTACTTGGAGCGTCATGAGGTGCTCGTTGATCCCAACAGGCATTTCAGTTAGCCTGTGTAGGATGCGTTGCCGGATGGCAAAGCCAACTCCATAAATGCGGTTTCTCTCTGCAGTAGGCTTACCCTTCCAGAAGAAGGCTATAGCCAGACCACCCGTTCTGGGAGTCGACCCTCGCCTGGGAGCCGGGACTCACTAATGGCTGCTATGTCGATGTTATACTTTTGCCACAAGGGCAGTTCTTCTTTCAGGACGCTCATTTATGCCAGTATACAGAAAGCTCCTAACATTCCATGCAACTTATAAGAGGTTGCATAGTTTGTTTTTGTTTTGGTCTGTGATTATGATTGTGTTTTCGACCGCATAAGGATGACCTTACTGGGTGCGGTTGCTCAGTCAGGTTGGTTCTTTAGGCAGGCTATGTTTAGGGCACCTTTTCTAGCCCCCTTCCCATGTGAGGTGAGCAGAGTGGCTCCTCGAAAGGGCTCCTTAGTCGCACAGACAAGACCGGAATGCACTGCTGCCTAGATCCCAGTACATAAACGACCATTTTATCTGTGCCGCTCATGTGCAGAGTTGTGACTAGAGACTCACGGTAGTCTTCTTTGTCTGTCGTTGTCGCCGCTTGTCCGTCGCCATAGGACTTTTACGGGTATAATGGGTTTTGATGATGAGGAAGTATGATAAGCTGGATGATGGCTGCATGTGAGTTGATTTATGTGGCGAGGCAGGAGTACAAGCTGCAACCACACATCTTGGCTCTCCCTCTTACTGATGCACTGGTGCAAGTGTTGCTACGACTAGGAAGGGGGAAGTTGCAATGGACTGCCGATAGCCCAATTTTGGGAGTCTGCCGGTGTAGTCGTTGGGTTCCCAAGGTGGTCACCTCCTCCGCCTATACCGCCGTTAGGGTCTTGTTGGAGCTCAGTAAGCAAGTATGCCTGATGCGGGGCTCCGCCACATATTTTTTCGTTCAAGGTTTACTCCCTTAGCCTTTTATCTACCAAGGTTAATCCGCAAGGCAACGGGGCACTGGTTGGTAGGCGCTATGTTTTGTCCACATGCCAGTGGGCCTATGCGCCGTCCCTCTTGGGCCACTACTACTCCGGAATCTCCTTCTAGTCTAGCCTGGGCCTACGAGGCCCCCAGTTACCGTGTCTTGCCACAAGGAGGCACATTAGGAGTCTTAATGGTGAAGAGGCTGTGTACTGGCAGGAAAAAAATACAGATACAGAGTGGATAATAAAACAATATTGACATGGCCGAACCAAATGAGGGCTTGAGCTCTCTTTGTGGCACCTGATACATACTGTACTGTACATTTATCTCTAGGAAGTATTATGTAACATTTAGTATCATCTGGAATAACACACGTAACATGGTGTTAGTAAGAACACCACGATTATAACTTCTTTATTTATTTATTTTATTTTATAACGACACCTGGTGCACACATAACGTTTTCTGCTGCACACATAACGCTCCTGCTGCCTACATAACGCCACCTGCTGCCCACATAACGCCACCTGCTGCCCACATAACACCACCTGCTGTCCACATAATGCTTCCTGTTGTCCACATTACACTACCTGCTACCCACATAACATCACCTGGTGCCTACATATGCCTCCTGCTGCCCACATAATACCATCTGCTGCACTTACAACACTACCTGCTGCTCACATGACATCAGCTGCTGCCCACATAACCTCACCTGCCATCCACAGAATACCTTCTGCTGCCTACATAACACCACCCGCTACCCACATAACCACACTTGTTGGCTACATAACACCACCTGATGCCCATATAACGCCACCTGCTGCCCACATAACGTTACCTGCTGTCCACATAACGCCACCCGCTGCCCACATAACGCTACCCCCTTCCCGCAAAACGCCACCCGCTGCTCACACAACGCCAACTGCTGCCCACATAACGCCACTGCCTGCCCACATAACGCCACCTGCTGCCCACATAACGCCATCTGCTGCCCACATAACGCCATCTGCTGCCCACATAACGCCATCTGCTGCCCACATAACGCCGTCTGCTGCCCACATAACGCCGTCTGCTGCCCACATAACGCCATCTGCTGTCCACATAACGCCATCTGCTGCCCACATAACGCCACCTGTTAATCATTTGTGAAAATCTGGATTACTGCTTGATCGTCTTCGCTTAGAACTATGCGCCGTTTTGCCTTATATCATGTCCTAACTGGATATACAGTATATAATGTATCTTATATGAGTGTCCTAACTGGATATACAGTAATGTGTCTTAAATCATGTCCAACTGTCGAGTTAAAAATCATATTATCAATCTTTAAACATTGAGAGATGGTTGTCTCAAGATGGCGGCTAGTTGACCTTAAGTGCAGCGTGTAAACTTTGAACATATGGCATTAATGGATACAGTACAGTGTGTAAACCTTAAAAGTGTAGTACGGTGTTTTCATTAAGCAAGTGAGATATTTTAATTGTATTTTTACTCTTGACATTCTGGTATTGTAAGCTAATTATTTTATGAATTTTGATTTCTTCCCTAACGATTTTATACATTTGTTTAATCGTGGTTCTGCTATGTCCCCTCCATCATTCACATTAACTCCTGTTTCCTTCATCATCCCGTCTAATTCCTTTTGTCTCCTCTGTCATCCACCCTTACTCCCTTTGTCTCCCCCATCGGTCTCTCTAACCTTTGCTGTGTTTCCTACAGGAGCGGGCGTGGCAGTAAGAGGAGTTTGAGGTCGCCGCCCGTCCAGCGTCAACGTTGTGTGCAGTTGGAAGGTGGTGACGGCGAGGCGGAGGGGGCGGGGGCCAACCAAGGTCGGTCCGCCCCCCGCCCACAGCCGCTTACACCCGACCACAGGACCGACCCCAGGGACATTGTCCTAGAGGTAGGCAGACACCTCCTATCATAGCATTGTTGATGTAGTTGTCTTACTAGTTGTTTTAGCGTTAGTAGTTATTATAGCGCACTATCCCTTTTTGCACTTTACTCCCACGGAAATTCATAATATGTAGACAATATTTTGCATAATACCATTGTGTCATATCTTTTGACACCATCTCATTATAAATTTACATTCCATCAGATAACTTCGACACACTTGTAGATATTACACCGACAGATCACCAAAATACTTCGTCATATTAAATTATCCAGGACAATCAAACACATAGTATCAACAACTGCTGGTGTTTCGTTAACTTAGGTGCCAATCGTGGGTATGAATATGGGTGTCTTACGGGTATTTGAACCTATAAAGCTCTCAAACAGTCTTCTAGCAGTACGGCATTCCGTTTTCGATAATGTTACCGAATATATACTGAAATATTATCAGTGTTATTAATATTTGCCCTATTGACTCACATATATTTATAAAATTTTTGTACAGACACACTTTGTCTAATTGTTATGAAGCGTGTCTCGACTATGGTTTCAGTGATATTCCTTTTTGTGAAACTAATTCGAATGATACTTAATTGTTTCGAATTTCGAACTCTGTTCAAAATACCTGTAAACTGAAAAGTAGTGGGAATAACGTCCAAAAGGAGTAGATGTTGTAGTGTAGTATTTGTTGTAGAAGTGCAGTACTTGTTGTAGTAGTGTAGTATTTGTTTTAGTACTGTAGTATTTGTTGTAGTAGTGCAGTACTTGTTGTAGTAGTGTAGTATTTGTTGTAGTACTGTAGTATTTGTTGTAGTAGTACAGTACTTGTAGTAGTGTAGTATTTGTTTTAGTACTGTAGTATTTGTTGTAGTCGTGCAGTACTTGCTGTAGTAGTGTAGTATTCATTGTAGTACTGTAGTATTTGTTGTAGTAGTGCAGTACTTGTTGTAGTAGTGTAGTATTTGTTGTAGTAATGTAGTATTTGTTGTAGTAGTGTAGTGTTTGTTGTAGTAGTGTAGTATTTGTCGTAGTACTGTAGTATGTATTTGTTGCAGTAGTGTAGTATTTGTTGAAGTAGTGTAGTACTTGTTGTAGTAGTGTAGCACTTGTTGTAGTAGTGTAGTATTTGTTGTTGCACTGTAGAATTTGTTGTAGTACTGTAGTATTTGTTTTAGTACTGTAGTATTTGTTGTACTAGTGTAGCATTTGTTGTAGTAGTGTAGTACTTGTTGTAGCACTGTAGTATTTGTTGTAGTAGTGCAATAGTTGTTGTAGAAGTGTAATAGTTGTTGCTATTACACTTCTACAACAACTATTGCACTACTACAACAAATACTACACTACTACAACAAATACTACAGTGCTACAACAAGTACTACACTACTACAACAAGTACTACACTAGTACAACAAATACTACAGTACTAAAACAAATATTACAGTACTACAACAAATACTACAGTGCAACAACAAATACTACACTACTACAACAAGTGCTACGCTACTACAACAAGTACTACACTACTGTAGTAGTGCAGTAATTGTTGTATTGGTGCACTATAGTAGGATAATTAGTTGTTGTAGAATTGCAGTAGCTGTTGTAGTATTGCAGCAGTTGTAGTATTGGCAGTGCAGTAGTTGTTGTAGTAGTGCAGAACTTGTTGTAGCATTATAGTAGGAGTAATAGTTGTTGTAGTAGTGCTGTACTTGTTGTAGCAGTATTGTAGGACTAATAGTTGTTGTAGTAGTGCAGTCATTGTAATATTGGTACAGCAGTTTTTATGGCAATACAGTAGCTGTATTAATTGTTGTAATAGTATAGTAGCTGGTGCATCAGTATAGTAGGTGTATTAGTTGTTGTAGTAGTGTAGCAGTTGTTGTAGTAGTTCAGTGGTTGTTGTAGTAGTGCAGTAGTTGTTGTAGTAGTGCAGTCGTTGTTGTATTGGTGCAGTATTTGTTGTAGCAGTATAAAAGGTGTAGTAGTTGTTGTAATAGTGCAGTAGTTGTTGTAGCAGTATAGTGGGTGTATTATTTGTTGTGCAGTACTTGTTTTAGTAGTGCAGTAGTTGTTGTAGATAGTGCAGTAGTTGTTGTAGTAGTGCAGTAGTTGTTGTAGTAGTGCAGTAGTTGTTGTAGTAGGGCAGTAGTTGTTGTAGTCATGCAGTGGTTGTTGTAGTAGTGTAGTATTTGTTGTTGTAGCAGTATAGTAGGTGTATTCGTTGTTGTTGTGCAGTAGTTGTTGGAGCACTATAGTAAGTGTATTAGTTGTTGTTGTAGTGCAGTACTTGTTGTATTAGTGCAGTAGTTGTTGTAATGGGGCAGTAGTTATTATAGTAGTGCAGTAGTTGTTGTAGTGGTGCAGTAGTTGTTGTAATGGGACAGTAGTTGTTGTAATGGGGCAGTAGTTATTGTAGTTGTGCAGTAGTTTTTGTAATGGGGTAGTAGTTATTATAGTAGTGCAGTAGTCGTTGTAGTAGTGCAGTAGTTGTTGTAGCAGTATAGTAGGTGTATTAGTTGTTGTTGCTGTGCAGTACTTTTTGTATTAGTGCAGTAGTTGTTGTAATGGGGCAGTAGTTATTATAGTAGTGCAGTTGTTATTGTAGTAGTGCAGTAGTTTTTGTAATGGGGCAGTAGTTATTATAGTAGTGCAGTAGTTATTGTAGTAGTGCAGTAGTTTTTGTAATGGGGTAGTAGTTATTATAGTAGTACAGTAGTTGTTGTAGTCATGCAGTGGTTGTTGTAGTAGTGTAGTATTTGTTGTTGTAGCAGTATAGTAGGTGTATTCGTTGTTGTTGTGCAGTAGTTGTTGGAGCACTATAGTAAGTGTATTAGTTGTTGTTGTAGTGCAGTAGTTGTTGTAGTCATGCAGTGGTTGTTGTAGTAGTGTAGTATTTGTTGTTATAGCAGTATAGTAGGTGTATTCGTTGTTGTTGTGCAGTAGTTGTTGAAGCACTATAGTAAGTGTATTAGTTGTTGTTGTAGTGCAGTACTTGTTGTATTAGTGCAGTAGTTGTTGTAATGGGGCAGTAGTTATTATAGTAGTGCAGTAGTTATTGTAGTAGTGCAGTAGTTGTTGTAGTAGTGCAGTAGTTGTTGTAGTCGGGCAGTAGTTGTTGTAGTCATGCAGTGGTTGTTGTAGTAGTGTATTCGTTGTTGTTGTAGCAGTATAGTAGGTGTATTCGTTGTTGTTGTGCAGTAGTTGTTGGAGCACTATAGTAAGTGTATTAGTTGTTGTTGTAGTGCAGTAGTTGTTGTAGTCATGCAGTGGTTGTTGTAGTAGTGTAGTATTTGTTGTTATAGCAGTATAGTAGGTGTATTCGTTGTTGTTGTGCAGTAGTTGTTGAAGCACTATAGTAAGTGTATTAGTTGTTGTTGTAGTGCAGTACTTGTTGTATTAGTGCAGTAGTTGTTGTAATGGGGCAGTAGTTATTATAGTAGTGCAGTAGTTATTGTAGTAGTGCAGTAGTTTTTGTAATGGGGTAGTAGTTATTGTAGTAGTGCAGTAGTTGTTGTAATGGGGCAGTAGTTATTGTAGTAGTACAGTAGTTGTTGTAGTGGTGCAGTAGTTATTATAGTAGTGCAGTAGTCGTTGTAGTAGTGCAGTAGTTGTTGTAGTAGGCCAGTAGTTGTTGTAGTCATGCAGTGGTTGTTGTAGTAGTGTAGTATTTGTTGTTATAGCAGTATAGTAGGTGTATTCGTTGTTGTTGTGCAGTAGTTGTTGAAGCACTATAGTAAGTGTATTAGTTGTTGTTGTAGTGCAGTACTTGTTGTATTAGTGCAGTAGTTGTTGTAATGGGGCAGTAGTTATTATAGTAGTGCAGTAGTTATTGTAGTAGTGCAGTAGTTTTTGTAATGGGGTAGTAGTTATTGTAGTAGTGCAGTAGTTGTTGTAATGGGGCAGTAGTTATTGTAGTAGTACAGTAGTTGTTGTAGTGGTGCAGTAGTTATTATAGTAGTGCAGTAGTCGTTGTAGTAGTGCAGTAGTTGTTGTAGCAGTATAGTAGGTGTATTAGTTGTTGTTGCTGTGCAGTACTTGTTGTATTAGTGGAGCAGTTGTTATAGTGGTGCAGTAGTTGTTGTAATGGGGCAGTAGTTATTGTTGTAGTGCAGTAGTTTTTGTAATGGGGCAGTAGTTGTTGTAATGAGGCAGTATTTATTGTAGTAGTGCAGTAGTTTTTGTAATGGGGCAGTAGTTATTGTATTAGTGCAGTAGTTGTTGTAGTGGTGCAGTAGTTGTTGTAATGGGGCAGTAGTTATTGTAGTAGTACAGTAGTTGTTGTAGTGGTGCAGTAGTTAATGTATTAGTGCAGTAGTTGTAGTAATGGGGTAGTAGTTATTATAGTAGTGCAGTAGTTGTTGTAGTGGTGCAGTATTTGTTGTAATGGGGCAGTAGTTATTGTAATGAGGCCGTAGTTATTGTAGTAGTGCAGTAGTTTTTGTAATGGGGCAGTAGTTATTGTATTAGTGCAGTAGTTGTTGTAGTGGTGCAGTAGTTGTTGTAATGGGGCAGTATTTATTGTAGTAGTACAGTAGTTGTTGTAGTGGCGCAGTAGTTGTTGTAATGGGGCAGTAGTTATTGTAGTAGTGCAGTAGTTGTAGTGGTGCAGTAGTTGTTGTAATGGGGCAGTAGTTATTGTACTAGTGCAGTAGTTGTTGTAATGGGGCAGTTGTGATTGTATTAGTGCAGTAGTTGTTGTAGTGGTGCAGTAGTTGTAGTAATGGGGTAGTAGTTATTATAGTAGTGCAGTAGTTGTTGTAGTGGTGCAGTATTTGTTGTAATGGGGCAGTAGTTATTGTATTAGTGCAGTAGTTGTTGTAGTGGTGCAGTAGTTGTTGTAATGGGGCAGTAGTTATTGTACTAGTGCAGTAGTTGTTGTAATGGGGCAGTATTGATTGTATTAGTGGAGTAGTTGTTGTAGTGGTGTAGTAGTTGTTGTAATGGGGCAGTAGTTATTGTAGTAGTGCAGTAGTTATTGTAGTAGTGTAGTAGTTGTTGTAGTGGTGCAGTAGTTGTTGTAGTAGTGCAATAGTTGTTGTAGTGGTGCAGTAGTCGCTGTAATGGGGCAGTAGTTATTGTAGTAGTGCAGTAGTTATTGTAGTGGTGCAGTAGTTATTGTAATGGGGCAGTAGTTATTGTATTAGTGCAGTAGTTGTTGTAGTGGTGCAGTAGTTGTTGTAATGGGGCAGTAGTTATTGTAGTAGTGCAGTAGTTGTAGTGGTGCAGTAGTTGTTGTAATGGGGCAGTAGTTATTGTACTAGTGCAGTAGTTGTTGTAATGGGGCAGTTGTGATTGTATTAGTGCAGTAGTTGTTGTAGTGGTGCAGTAGTTGTTGTAATGGGGCAGTAGGTATTGTAGTAGTGCAGTAGTTATTGTAGTAGTGTAGTAGTTGTTGTAATGGGGCGTAGTTATTGCACTAGTGCGTAGTTGTTGAAATGGGGCAGTTGTGATTGTATTAGTGCAGTAGTTGTTTGTAGTGGTGCAGTAGTTGTTGTAATGGGGCAGTAGTTATTGTAGTAGTGCAGTAGTTGTAGTGGTGCAGTAGTTGTTGTAATGGGGCAGTAGTTATTGTACTAGTGCAGTAGTTGTTGTAATGGGGCAGTTGTGATTGTATTAGTGCAGTAGTTGTTGTAGTGGTGCAGTAGTTGTTGTAATGGGGCAGTAGGTATTGTAGTAGTGCAGTAGTTATTGTAGTAGTGTAGTAGTTGTTGTAATGGGGCAGTAGTTATTGCACTAGTGCAGTAGTTGTTGAAATGGGGCAGTTGTGATTGTATTAGTGCAGTAGTTGTTGTAGTGGTGCAGTAGTTGTTGTAATGGGGCAGTAGTTGTTGTAGTAGTGCAGTAGTTATTGTAGTAGTTATACTGTAGTAGTGCAGTAGTTGTTGTAGTAGTGCAGTGTAGTAGTGCAGTAGTTATTGTTAGTGCAGTAGTTGTTGTAATGGGGCAGTAGTTATTGTTATTGTAGTAGTGCAGTAGTTTATTGTATTGTATTAGTGCAGTAGTTGTTGTAATGGGGCAGTAGTTATTGTAGTAGTGCAGTAGTTATTGTAGTAGTGCAGTAGTTGTTGTAGTGTAATTAGTTGTTGTAGTGGTGCAGTAGTTATTGTAGTAGTGCAATAGTTGTTGTAGTGGTGCAGTAGTCGCTGTAATGGGGCAGTAGTTATTGTAGTAGTGCAGTAGTTATTGTAGTGGTGCAGTAGTTGTTGTAATGGGGCAGTAGTTATTGTATTAGTGCAGTAGTTGTTGTAGTGGTGCAGTAGTTGTTGTAATGGGGCAGTAGTTATTGTAGTAGTGCAGTAGTTGTAGTGGTGCAGTAGTTGTTGTAATGGGACGTGGTTATTGTACTAGTGCAGTAGTTGTTGTAATGGGGCAGTTGTGATTGTATTAGTGCAGTAGTTGTTGTAGTGGTGCAGTAGTTGTTGTAATGGGGCAGTAGTTATTGTAGTAGTGCAGTAGTAATTGTAGTAGTGTAGTAGTTGTTGTAATGGGGCAGTAGTTGTTGTAGTAGTGCAATAGTTGTTGTAGTGGTGCAGTAGTCGCTGTAATGGGGCAGTAGTTATTGTAGTAGTGCAGTAGTTATTGTAGTGGTGCAGTAGTTGTTGTAATGGGGCAGTAGTTATTGTACTAGTGCAGTAGTTGTTGTAGTAGTGCAGTAGTTATTGTAGTAGTGCAGTAGTTACTGTAGTAGTGCAGTAGTTGTTGTAGTAGTGCAGTAGTTGTTGTAGTAGTGCAGTAGTTATTGTAGTAGTGCAGTAGTTATTGTAGTAGTGCAGTAGTTGTTGTAATGGGGCAGTAGTTATTGTAGTAGTGCAGTAGTTTTTGTAGTAGTGCAGTAGTTGTTGTAAAGGGGCAGTTGTGATTGTATTAGTGCAGTAGTTGTTGTAATGGGTCAGTAGTTATTTTACTAGTGCAGTAGTTGTTGTAATGGGGCAGTAGTTATTGTAGTAGTGCAGTAGTTGTTGTAGCGGTGCAGTAGTTGTTGTAGGAGTGCAATAGTTGTTGTAGTGGTGCAGTAGTCGTTGTAATGGGGGAGTAGTAATTGTAGTAGTGCAGTAGTTGTAGTGGTGCAGTAGTTGTTGTAATGGGGCAGTAGTTATTGTAGTAGTGCAGTAGTTGTTGTAGTGGTGCAGTAGTTGTTGTAATGGGGCAGTAGTTATTGTAGTAGTGTAGTAGTTGTTGTAGCGGTGCAGTAGTTGTTGTAGTAGTGCAGTAGTTGTTGTAGTAGTGCAGTAGTTGTTGTAGTGGTGCAGTAGTCGTTGTAATGGGGCAGTAGTTATTGTAGTAGTGCAGTAGTTGTAGTGGTGCAGTAGTTGTTGTAATGGGGCAGTAGTTATTGTAGTAGTGCGGTAGTTGTTGTAGTGGTGCAGTAGTTGTTGTAATGGGACAGTAGTTGTTGTAATGGGGCAGTAGTTATTGTAGTTGTGCAGTAGTTTTTGTAATGGGGTAGTAGTTATTATAGAAGTGCAGTAGTCGTTGTAGTAGTGCAGTAGTTGTTGTAGCAGTATAGTAGGTGTATTAGTTGTTGTTGTTGTGCAGTACTTGTTGTATTAGTGCAGTAGTTGTTATAGTGGTGCAGTAGTTGTTGTAATGGGGCAGTAGTTATTGTTGTAGTGCAGTAGTTGCTGTAGTGGTGCAGTAGTTGTTGTAATGGGGAAGTAGTTATTGTAGTAGTGCAGTTGTTGTTGTAATGGGATAGTAGTTATTGTATTAGTGCAGTAGTTGTTGTAGTGGTGCAGTAGTTTTTGTAATGGGGCAGTAGTTATTGTAGTAGTGCAGTAGTTATTGTACTAGTGCAGTAGTTGTTGTAATGGGGCAGTAGTTATTGTACTAGTGCAGTAGTTGTTGTAGTAGTGCAGTAGTTATTGTAGTAGTGCAGTAGCTACTGTAGTAGTGCAGTAGTTGTTGTAGTAGTGCAATAGTTATTGTAGTAGTGCATAATTGTTGTAATGGGGCAGTAGTTAGTGTAGTAGTGCAGTAGTTAGTGTAGTAGTGCAGTAGTTAGCAATAGGGCAATAGTTATTGTAGTAGTGCAGTAGTTATTGTAGTAGTGCAGTAGTTGTTGTAATGGGGCAGTAGTTATTGTAGTGCAGTAGTTATTGTAGTAGTGCAGTAGTTGTTGTAATGGGGCAGTAGTTATTGTAGTAGTGCAGTAGTTATTGTAGTAGTGCAGTAGTTGTTGTAAAGGGGCAGTTGTGATTGTATTAGTGCAGTAGTTGTTGTAGTGGTGCAGTAGTTGTTGTAGTGGTGCAGTAGTTGTTGTAATGGGGCAGTAGTTATTGTAGTAATGCATTAGTTATTGTAGTTGTGCAGTAGTTGTTGTAATGGGGCAGTAGTTATTGTAGTAGTGCAGTAGTTGTTGTAGTGGTGCAGTAGTTGTTGTAGTGGTGCAGTAGTTGTTGTAATGGGGCGGTAGTTATTGTAGGAGTGCAGTAATTGTTGTAATGGGACTTTAGTTATTGTAGTAGTGCAGTAGTTGTTGTAGTGGTGCAGTAGTTGTTGTAATGGGGCAGTAATTATTGTAGTAGTGCCGTAGTTGTAGTGGTGCAGTAGTTGTTGTAATGGGGCAGTAGTTATTGTTGCAGTGCAGTAGTTGTTGTAGTGGTGCAGTAGTTGTTGTAATGGAGCAGTAGTTATTGTAGTAATGCATTAGTTATTGTAGTAGTGCAGTAGTTGTTGTAATGTGGCAGTAGTTATTGTAGTAGTGCAGTAGTTGTTGTAGTGGTGCAGTATTTGTTGTATTGGGGCAGTAGTTATTGTAGTAGTGCAGTAGTTGTTGTAGTGGTGCAGTAGTTGTTGTAATAGGGCAGTAGTTATTGTAGTAGTGCAGTAATTGTTGTAATGGGGCAGTAGTTATTGTAGTAGTGCAGTAGTTGTTGTAGTGGTGCAATAGTTGCTGTAATGGGGCAGTAGTTATTGTAGTAGTGCAGTAGTTATTGTAGTAGTGCAGTAGTTGTTGTAGTTGTGCAGTAGTTGTTGTAATGGGGAAGTAGTTATTGTAGTAGTGCAGTAGGTGTAGTGGTATATTAGGTGTTGTAATAGTCATGCAGTCACAAGTTTATAAGGTAAATGGTTGCTCCTACAGGTCGACCCCATCATCCGCGTGACGACGGGGCCGTCCTCGCCCGAGGTGCCGCTGGTAGTGGTGGCTACGGCAGAGGGCGGCACCCGCACACACGCCCTCAACCGCACACGGAGCCGCCCCGCCCACCCACCCGCCTACACCCATAGTGCCTCTACCGGGGAACCGCTACCCAGGACACACACATATCATAAATACGGCAGTGCCAGCTTTGACCTGGCCAAGCCTAGCGGTTACGAAGGAGCCCGCGCTGCCTTTCACACCTCCCGCAGTAGCTTTGAGGGCGACCGGCGGTTGTCCCTGAGTGCCGCTGGCTGCACGGGAGCATGTGAGAGCACCCTGCCGCCACCAGCCCTCGACAAAAGCCCTGGGTCAGTGCGATGTCTGCCATCCATGGACGCAGGGTCTCGGCCATGCAGCAGCAGTAGCAACAGTGATAGGACGCTGCAAGAGAGTCAGCCCCCCCGGGGTGGTTTCCGCCGCAGCAGGAGTGAGAGGGTGGGCGGGTCCTCGGCTGGCACCTCCCCCGCCCGCAGCGAGTCCCTCAGAGTGAGCCGAAGCCGCCCTCACCATCAGGACGTTGAGATGACCGAACTATGCTCCCCCAGGAGACTGCACTCCTACGATGAGTATAGGTGAGTGTCTCCCGCCTCATCCACTATAATAAGTCATGTGCGCAATTTTAGAATCAGGATTTGTTTCTGAAAATTTGCTGCGCCATCTTAGAATTAAAAAAAAAACGTGGCAATATAGGTCCAAAAGTTTGCACCTCGGGTGCATATTCGAAAACTGCCGCTCGCTTTGGAATTATTACGTGACTCAGCTCGATTTCCGGAAAAACCCTGATTCAAATATAAAATACCCAGATCAGCTACACACCTGTGCTTTCATGTGATTAAATTGTTGAAGTATACCGTATGTGTGATTCCTTGCTTCTCTCTTCTGCAGCAGTAGACTGGCACCGGAGAGGACTGTGAGCCCTGTAGGAGTGTCCGGAGGTGGGGAGGGTGTAGTGGTAGGCGGGGGGTTGTCCTCCGCGCGCTACACTTCCTGGAGAGCTGCAGGCGGAGCGGGGCGGAGACAGTCATCCCTGGAGAGCGGGGAGCTGGAAGATCTCATGGAAAACCGTAGACACGTGGAGCAGCATCGTCTCCTCCTACAAGCAGACTCCACCACACCATCAGACGAGGATGAAGAACCCAGAAGCAAAGTTCGCTATAATGATATGGGGTCCTTAGAACAGGTGAGTCAACTCTCCCCTCTACCTGTTACTCTATCTTCAACAGATGAACTGCACTCCACTCTAACTGAAATGCTGTACTTTCTTTCGTAACCTGTCTAGTTCAGTAGACGACAAAACTCTAAATTAAAAAAAAATAAGACATACTTTTGTACACACACACACACACTCACACATACACACACACAAACTTTAAAAAGCAACAAAAGTTTTTGCAAAATTGGGATGACTGGTTCTTTTTATTACTAAAACTTTAATACTCAATGAAAATTAATCGATAAT
Source organism: Homarus americanus (assembly GCF_018991925.1). NCBI lineage: Eukaryota > Metazoa > Arthropoda > Malacostraca > Decapoda > Nephropidae > Homarus > Homarus americanus. The sequence continues at coordinate 5,674,162 of NW_024735442.1, read as the reverse complement.
TTTTTGTGTGTTTTATTTAAGACGTCCTGTACCTTCGTATTCTAACCTGCACCTAAGCCTAAAATACTGTAGGTTAGGTTAGGTTATGTTCTGTGCGAAGCTCTTCATTTACATGTTTTTTTGATGTTCCACCA
>NW_024735442.1:5658221-5673929 GCF_018991925.1 Homarus americanus | reverse complement strand
TTTAATAAATGTGTCAAGATCATTCGTTTCACTATTCTGGATCATTTTCATCCTAATAAATTAACCTAATACATTTACTTTACTTTAAATAAGCTATTTAGTGGTGTTGGTAAAAGGGTGGGAATACTGAATTTTCATAAGATTTCAAGTTAAAATTTACTCAGTGGCAGAGTCCAGCATCTTGCCAAGAGGACCAGACCATCTGTTGTTTGAAAGAGTCTTGCCATCCAGCTCCTGGATCAGATGTCTGAGTGGCAACTCGTTGGTGTGGAGGTCACAAACAATCCAGACCAGGTTCCTCCCAATCTTCCGCTCTATCCACTGTATGACCCCCCCTTGCTACCCTGTGTTCGTGTTGGTGCTGTCCCCTCCAATGGCCTGCAGGGTCTGGTCTACGTTCCTCTCTCTGAGCCAGTTCACAATGTTATCTGCCACTATCTCAGCTGGTTTCCTGATGTCATCTTTCTCTGGAGTGAAATGCCACAAATACTTCCCTCCTGGTTCACTGCAGCAGGAGTAGTGTTCCTCCTTCACCATGGCAGGGAACAACTTGTCAGAATCTCCACCTTTCATGAACACTTTAGTGTCATCCCTTCTCCCATCAAAGAACAAACAATTGATTCCATTTTCTCTTATCCCCTTATCAAACTCCTCTTCTAGGTTACTGACAAGTTTCTCCTGAGCTCTCCTTACTTTGTTATGATCTATCACCAGGTGAACATCATCAGGTGTTATCAAACCACCGTCAATCCAAGCAGCTGTTGCTATCTCTGCAGTTTCTGTGAGACCAGTGTGGTGTCGCATGCTGGCCAGAGCTATGCTCGGGATATCTTTCCTATTTCGAATCTTATGCCTGGAAGGTTTGGGATCATTATTTTCTGGGTTAGGGACAAAGTCACCATTCTCCTGGTCAGCACTCGGATCAGCCATGGGGAAGTCATTAAACTCTGAATCAGCTTGACTCCAATCATCGGCCTTTTTTACCTCACCCTGGGCCTTCTCAAGTCTCTTTTCCTCGGCAACTCTTCTGTCTCTCTGTGGCAGCCTCCTGTCTCTTGGACTCCGGAATATCTTGGCTAGAAATCATGAGAGCCCCTATACTGCCAGTCTTCTCTCTCTGTGCTTTGACAAATGCCAGTTCGATCACAGGAATCTTCAGTTCACGCTTGCAAATACAGGAGATGTGGGCCTCAGGGGTCTAGGACAACTGGCCGCCGCCATCTGGCCGCAGCCCATGAAGTACCTAACCTAACCTAACCTAACCTAACCTGCCTTGAGAGCGCAAAATTAGGCGTTTGCAGTTTACCCCCAGTCCGCGGCGGCCAGATGGCGGCGGCCAGTTGTCCCATTCCCGGGCCTCGGATTTACAGTCACGATCGCATCCAAACTCAGGACAGAGAACAATTGGGCACTTGCAAGTAATTATGTCAAATAACTGGTCCAGTTGCTTGGCAAAGCTGTCCTTAACTGCAAGTTTTCCTCTCCCAAGAGAGATATCTCTTGCCTTTTCCCAACAGCTGCTTGATCTCTCATAATCATATACGACTTGTTATGACTGGAGGCTTGAACTGAGCATTAGCAGAGTGTACTATTACTTAGAACAAAAACTTTGGTCATATCACTGGCAATATCTTTGTTTGTGTAAATTCTTTGGTTCTTTCACTGGTTACCTAGTTAAAACACACATTATCTCAAAAGCATCTCTCAATGTATTAACTCCGACGTCAGAGCTCTCTCCCAGACCCAAGATAGTGACTGAGATGGCTGGATTTTGGTTCCCTCGTCCTGACACAGCAGCCATCCCTTAAATATTATCAACTTATAATCATCAAGTCTGAAACAGAAAAAAATATTATTGGATGGGTTGTTAAAGATAAGAAGTCAGAAAGCAATGTTCTGTTAGTGCAATGCACTAATGCAGCTGTACGTTAGATTTTCGATAAATTTCACGCTAAAATTTACCAAGCAAAAGGTTGCAAAATATTGAAACTGAAATTATTTTCTGTTTATATACACTAAAATCTACCAAAAAAGTGATGGGCCATTAGTTTTAGCTGATCTTCCCTCCTATGACACACCCTACTGCATATACCATTTGATTTCAGGTTACAATATTTGCTGTATATTAAAAAAAAGAGAGAACAAATAACCATAATAATATGAGAGCTCGCTTGTGTATATCGTCAGTGCACACTACCTGCCTCCTTTGGGGTTTACTCTCGTGCTTATTAGTGTATCTATGGTATGTCTTATATACAACTCGGCACTGTGAAAAGAGAGGGTTTATTTACACCTCCATTGAATGCAAGAGTTATGACCTGTTTATAGGGCAGATCTCAGAGCACTGGGGTTCGATCACCAAGTCACAGGGGTGGTGGGTTTAATATTCGAGTATTCAAACATTTAGATGAACAAACGTAAAGAATCCATCTGCTAAATGTAATTAACTTAATTCCATTCATAAAATTATCCTCTATACCAACACTTCTTAACATCTTTCTGGGAAAGTGGTGGAGTGAGGCAAGACTTTCCTGAGGTTCTACCAGGTGAGTGGTGGCCGTGGGAGAGGTAGAACTCACCTGAGGTTCTGCCAGGTGAGTGGTGGACGTGGGAGAGGTAGAACTCACCTGAGGTTCTGCCAGGTGAGTGGTGGACGTGGGAGAGGTAGAACTCACCTGAGGTTCTGCCAGGTGAGTGGTGGCCGTGGGAGAGGTAGAACTCACCTGAGGTTCTGCCAGGTGAGTGGTGGACGTGCAAGAGGTAGAACTCACCTGAGGTTCTGCCAGGTGAGTGGTGAACGTGGGAGAGGTAGAACTCACCTGAGGTTCTGCCAGGTGAGTGGTGGTCGGGAGAACTATGAATCTCCATCCTGCCGCAGTCAGAGTCGGGTTCTTCTGGGTCCTCTTCCTCCAAGGTGGTTCTTAACTGCGCAGGCATGACACCTTGCAACCTAATTGAAAGTGTGTAGATTTATAGTGGGTGGTGGCAGTGGTGGTGGTGGAGTGATTGTGGTGGTGAGTGATGGTGGTGGTGGTGGTGGTGGTGTGGTGGTGGTGGTGGTGGTGGCCGGTGGTGGTGGTGGTGGTGGTGGTGGTGGTGGTGGTGGTGGTGGTGGTGGTGGCGGTGGTGGCGGTGGTGGTGGTGGTGGCGATGGTGTGGTGGTGGAGGCGGTGGTGGTGGTGGTGGCGGTGGTGGTGGTGGTGGTGGTGGTGGTGGTGGTGGTGGGTGATGGTGAGTGATGGTGGCAATGAGTAGTGATAGTGGTGTTGTTGGATGATGGTGTGACAGTTTGTGATGAGTGGTAGTGGTGGTAAGTGGTAGTAGGTGATAGTAGTGGTGGTGGTGAATGATGGTGGTGGTGAGTGATGTTAGTGATGGTGGTGATGTTCAGTGATGGTGGTGGTGAGTGGTGAGAGTTATGGTGAGTGATGGTGACTGTAATGGTGAGTGATGGTGAAGTAGATGGTGAGAGTTGTTGATGGTGAATGATGGTGTATGGTGATGGTGGGTATGGATGATAACGATGAGTATGAAACATTAAACTAACAGCAAAGTGTTTAACAAGTCCCGTCAGAGCTCTTAGATATCATTCTAAACTCGCTAATTATAAACTTTAGTTAGGTTAAGTTAGGGTAAAAGTAGTCGAGGCAAAAGTGGGTAAAGTTAGATCTAATGTAAGCTAGGTTATGTTAAGCAAGGTTAGGGATCTGTAAAGCTATGTAATGGGAAACTTGGTTAACCTAAGCTAGAATAGAGTGAAATCAAGTTATGGGAAAGTTAGGTTAAGGTTAAATCAAACTAAGTTATGAGTAAGTTAATGTAAGCTAGGTTTGGAGTACGTCGAGGTAGGTTATGGGTAATTTAAGTTAGGTTAAAGTATGGGTAGGTTAGGTTTCGTTTTTCAGGGTAGGTTAAGGATTAGTTAAGTTGGGTTATGGGCAAGTTAGGTCAGGTTAGTTTCGGTTAGGTTAGGTTCAGTCAATCTAGGTTAGGTTAGGTTAGGTTCAGGTAGAATAGGTTAGGTTCAGGTAGAATAGGTTAGGTTAGGTTCAGTTAATCTAGGTTAGGTTGGGTTCAGGTAGGCTAGGTTAGGTTAAGTTCTGGTAGGTTAGGTTAGGTTCAGGCAGGTTAGGTTAGGTTCAGGTAGGCAAGGTTAGGTTAGGTTTAGGCAGGTTAGGTTCAGGTAGGTTAGGTTAGGTTCAGGTAGGCTAGGTTAGGTTCAGGTAGGCTAGGTTAGGTTAGGTTCAGGAAGGCTAGGTAAGGGTAGGACAGCATGAGAACGTATGGGATATGGGGAAAGTGTAATGTATGAGGGAGGTGTGAGGTATGTGGTAAGAGGGAGGTGTGAGGTATGTGGTAAGAGGGAGGTGTGAGGTATGTGGTAAGAGGGAGGTGTGAGGTATGTGGTAAGAGGGAGGTGTGAGGTATGAGATATGAGGGAGGTGTGGTATGATGGAGGTGTGAGGTGTGGGGAGGTGTGAGGTATGGTAAGAGATGCTGAGGGCATGAGGGAGGTGGGGTATGTGTGGGGTGTGAATTGAGAGGAGGTGTGAGGTATGAGGGTGTAGTGTGAGGAGGTTTGCGGTATGTGGTAGAGGAGTGTGAGGTAGAGGAGGTGTGGAATTTATGGTAGAGGAGGTGTGTGGTGGTATGAGGAAGTGTAGCAAGTATGAGGTGTGGGTATGAGGTAAGAGGAGTTGTGTGTGTGAGGGGGGTGTGTGGTGGGGAGTGTGGGGTATGGGGAGGTGTGTGAGTATAGGGGAGTGGGGTACAGTGAAGGGAATGTGTAGGTAGGGGAGGTGTGGGGTGTGAGGGTGAAAGGAGGTGTGTGGTATGGGGAGTGTGAGGTATGAAGGGGAGGTGTGGGGTATGGTGAGGGGTGTGTGGTATGGGGAGGTGTGTGTGAGAGTGGGGAGGTGTGTGGTATGGGGAGGTGTGTGGTATGAGGAGGTGTGGGGTAAGAGGTGGGGGAGGTGTGGGGGTATGAGGTAAGGAGGTGTGTGGTATGGGGGTGTGGGGTATGAATTAAGAGGGAGGTGTGAGATATGAAGTAAGTGGGAGGTGTGTGGTATGAGGGAGGTGTGAGGTATGAGGTAAGAGGGAGGTGTGAGATATGAAGTAAGAGGGAGGTGTGTGGTATGAGGGAGGTGTGAGGTATGAGGTAAGAGGGAGGTGTGAGGTAAGAGGGAGGTGTGAGATATGAAGTAAGAGGGAGGTGTGTGGTATAAGGGAGGAGTCAGGTATGATTTAAGAGGGAGGTATGAGGTATGAGGGAGGTGTAAGGTGTGAAGAAAGAAGGAGTTATGAGGTATGAGGTAAGAAGGCATGAGGCATTAGGTAAGAGGGAGGTGTCAAGTACGAGGGAGGTGTCAGTTATGGGGGAAGTGTGAGATATGAGGAAGGTGTAAGGTATGAGGTAAGAAGGTGTGAAGTATGAGGGAAGTGTGAGGTATGAGGTAAGAGGATGGTGTGTGTAGTTCAGTTTTAAGGCCTTGGGGTGGTTTTGCCTTAGATCGCTGGCTGGGCCTTCCGGGGAGGGTGGATGGGTGGCCCAGGTAGTGATCAATTTACCTTGATCTTCTCATGGTTGTCAGAGGAGGCGACACTCGAGTCGTCTAGCAGGTCGGCCATCTCCTCGTTCACCTGGAGACACACACAGGTAAACCATCTCACAACAACCTCCACTTTTTACATTCTGCACACCAACTTTAATTTACTAGTTTAAGTTATGCTTACCTTTTTCATTCTCTCTTCTCCTTATGAATAATAGGAGGAATAGCATTTTATAAGGTTTCATTCTGCATACAATCTTAAAGTCTATGGTTAAGACTACTGTTTCACTCTCCATTCCCAAGAACAATTTTGGAAGGTAATCCTTTTTATAGGGCTAACTGTATAGTGCATAACATTAGTTTATTTCGTTCTTTCACTCTCCTCGGTAGTTACTGTAAGGTTTTGTTTTCTATACTCTACTCATGATAATTTTAAATATAAGAAAACCCATAATGTTCATATTACACTACAAATCTGCTTTGTAATTTACACACACACACACACACACACACACACACACACACACACATACACACAGTGACAAGGACCACCGCGGTGTTTACATATATCGTGGATACTGTGTCGACTGACAAATATTAACAGATGTCTACCAGTGTCAGTGGCCCTCAAAGTGCCGCCAGTGAGTTTATGGCCACCGGGGACACACACCTCCTTCCGTCCACAACAACAGATATCAACAGATGGCCACCAATTACTTACTCCCGACGCTCTCTGTATGTGTAAGAGTGTACCATCGTACGATATGTTTTCCCATGTTGAGTGGGGGGGCTTGTCCTTGGCAGCGCCTGATGGCCAGTGCCCAGCTGACGCTGTTATAATAAAGTCTATAGAAAACATGGTCTATGACTCCAACCTCTCACATGGCGCACAGTGAGTAGGATATGTCGGGGCCCGACACGCCATTACAGCCCTGACAAGAACGCTGACATGGCACCTACACGTCCACGATTCTCGACGCCCTCAAGGGGACGCCAGGGCTTCTCTACACCGGCCGGGAACACCACGCGCGCCCAGCAGCAGGCCATGAGTGCATTGATGGCTCAGATGGCGTCTCTAGGTGCTGGCGGTGGTCATGCTTCTATGCCGGTCATGAAGCCCTCAGCAGCTGTCGCTCCAGAGAAGTGTGAGGCAGAAATGCCAGCAGCTGCGTTTAGGACATGGAGGCGGTCCATGGAGTCATGGGTGCTGCTGAACGGGTGGCCACAACTGGTGGCCACACTCCACATTCGCCTGAACTGCGTCCCCGCACTCCAAAGAGTGATTGACTCGAGATACCCCAGCGGTCAGTGGGAGCAGCTCTCGCCCAAAGAAGCCCTGGACGCCATCAGTGGAATGGTTCTTCAATCTTCAAACCAAGCTGTGAAATGGAACGAGTTTTTCAACAGCAAACAAGGTGAAGAGGAGCCCATGAAAAGGTATTTTCAACGATGCTTCTCAGAAGCAGTGGAGTGTGAGTATAAATGTCCCACCTGTGATAACGACCTCTCTGAGTACATGCTACTACGTAAAGTTATGGTGGGCCTGAGTAACCCAGTGTTGAAAAGGGAAATTTTCCAGGGGTACTCTAGTTATAATAGTGTTGAAGTGCTTAGAAACAAATGCATGTTATTTGAGGCAGCAGTGAGAGATGCTGGTGTATTGTGTCGTACGTCTGGCCAGGCAGTGGTGGGAACAGTTGCGGAGGCAGTGGCGGGTGGTGATGACGTCACCAGTGAGCCTGAGGTAGCTGCCGCCCGACCTCCACACCCAAGTCGAGGACACTGTGGTAATTGCGGCGTGTCACATGCACCTGGTAAAAGTAACTGCCCTGCAAGTGGGGCTACATGTCGCAATTGCGGTAAGGTTGGTCACTTCAAAAGGTGTTGTAGGAGTAAGTCAACCCTAAGTGCTCCTGTGGATGTGTCAGGCGCTGTTACAGTGGCAACAGCCCAGCTATCCCGCCACCCCAGGTTACAAGTGTTCGTGTCCCAGGCCGGGGGCAATTCCCCCGCCACCCCTGTGCTGGCTGTAGCCGACACAGGTGCTATGGTGTGTGTGGCAGGCGCATCCCTGCTCCGGGACATCGGTTTGTGTCCGGGGCAACTTCGGGCCCGTAATGGCTTAAGGGACGTGGCGAACAAACAGCTCAAGTTTCTGGGGTCCGCCCCCTGCCGCCTCGGTGTGGACGAGGGGTCCACCATCCAAGAGGTCTACTTCGTGCAGACAACCAAGGCCCTCTATCTGTCATTGGAGGCCTGCAAGTGACTCAACTTGGTGCCTGTCGACTTCCCGCTCCATAGACGTGCTGTGGCTGCCGTGGGCAATGGAGGGATCTACCTCCGAACCGTTTACCTGAGAGCAGCCGTTTCCCGCCGAGGCCAGTTGAGATACCCTTGCCTCCTTTGGAGGAGAATGTGGCCAGGCTGGAGGCATGGCTACTCACGCACTTTTCGTCTACCGCATTCAACACCAGCAGGTCCCCACTGCCAGTCATGACTGGTCCCCCTCACCGTATCCACCTGACGCCCGGCACGACCCCCTACGCCTGTCACACACCCGCTCCCGTTCCGAAACACTGGGAAGCGGAGGTGAAGGCCCAGTTGGAGGAGGACGTCAGGAGAGGCGTCATCCAGCCAGTGCCTGCTGGTGAGGCTACGGAGTGGTGCGCCAGGATGGTCGTGGTGGCCAAGAAAAACGGTCAGCCCAGGCGCACTGTGGACTTCCAACGCCTCAATGCAAGCTGTCTGAGGGAGACGCACCACACACCTGCACCATTCGACATGGTGTCTGGGGTGCCAGTGCACTCGTTCAAAACCGTCGCCGACGCCTTTTGGGGATTTCATCAAGTGGAGTTGGAGGAGGAGAGTAGACGCCTGACCACATTCATCACGCCGTGGGGACGTTTTCGATACTGCAGGACGCCCATGGGACATTGCTCAGCGTCAGATGCTTACACCAAGAGGTTTGACGACGCTATTCAGGATGTGCCCCGCAAGTACAAGTGCGTGGATGACACTCTCCTCTATGACTCCAGTGTGAAGGGGGCGTTCTGGCACACTTACGATTTTCTGGAGACCTGCGCTCGCACAGGTATCACGCTGAAACCAGAAAAGTTCTTGTTCTGCAGGAGAGAAGCTGAGTTTGTGGGTTTCCTCCTGGGGTGGGACCTGTACCAGCCCACTGCCCAACGTCTGTCAGCCATCAAGGACTTCCCCATGCCGGATCAGCCATCAATCACTGACATCAGGTCCTGGCATGGCCTGGTTAATCAGTTGGCTCCCTTCCTTGCCACTGCACCTGTGATGGAGCCCTTCCGTGAGCTCCTCAAGAAGCCAGTGGGCAAGCAGGTGTATTGGGACGACCAGCTGCGGCTCAAGTTTCGCCAGGCCCAGGACACCATCTGTCAGTTGGCCAGAGACGGCTTGGTGTACTACGACAAATCCAGGCCTACGGCAGCTGTCACTGATTGGAGCAGGGAGGGCATCGGCTTCGTCGTCCTGCAACAATACTGTGCCTGTGCCTCTCCAGAGACGCCCTTCTGCTGCAGAGGAGGGTGGCGGTTGGCTCTGTGTGGTAGCCGACATCTGAGCACGGCCGAGGCCGGTTATGCTGCAGTAGAAGGGGAGGCCCTGGCTGTGGTGTGGTGCCTGCGCAAGGCCAGGCTGTTCCTCCTTGGCTGCCCGAACCTCATTCTGGTGACGGACCACCGCCCCTTAGTTGGCTTGCTAGGGGACAGAGCCTTCACGGATGTGGCGAATCCGCGCCTGTTCAGGCTCAAGGAGAAGACCCTGCAGTACCGATTCACGGTCAAATACTTGCCAGGGAAGCGGAACTGTGCAGCTGACGCCCTATCCCGCTTCCCCTCCCTCAGGGCGGCGCCTGATGCGGAGGACATGGACCAAGAGGAGGACCTGTGTGCTGCAGTGTGTGCAGTCACAATCGCAGCACTGGATCAGGATGGGTGCATCACTATGGACGAAGACACAGTGTGCAAAGCGGCGGCGGACGACCCAGTGTACCAGATTCTAGTGTCGAGGGTGCTGGCGGGCGACTGGCACCCCCACAAGTCACAGGAGGTGGCCTGTCTGCGCCCGTACTTCTCGGTGAGGGACAGGTTGGCTGTGGTCAGGGGTTTGGTCACCTACACCTTTGACCAGGGCTGCGTGCGCCTTGTCATCCCCGACTCCCTCCGCCACCGGGTCGCCGTTAACCTGCATGTGGGGCACCAGGGCCTCGACTCAATGCTCAGGCGGGCCCGGCAGTCTGTCTATTGGCCTGGCATGGAGGGTGACCTGCAGTATCATCGGTCCCGGTGTGCTGCTTGCGAGACCCACGCCCCTTCCCAGCCTCCGGAGTCGTTGGTTCTGACCCCAGCGCCAGACTATCCCTTTCAACAAGTGGTGGCCGATTTGTTCCACCTGCAGGGCCGCACGTACCTAGCATATGCTGACCGACTGACAGGTTGGCTGGAGATCGCCCACTTCCCCAACGAGGCCACCTCTGGAAAAATCATCGCCAGTCTGCGGGCCTACTTCACGAGGTGGGGGGTACCTGAGCAGATCTCCACAGATGGAGGTACCAACCTTGCCAGCCTTGAGATGACAGATTTCCTCAAGTCATGGGGGGTCGAGGTGCGCCTCTCGTCGGCCCACTTCCCCCAGTCCAATGGCAGGGCAGAGGCTGGGGTCAAGGCTGCCAAGAGGCTCCTCAGGGATAATACTGGGCCCGGGGGTAGCCTGGACTGCGATAGGACATCCCAGGCCCTCCTCCAGTACCTGAACACGCCTCTGCGGGGGGTGAACAAGTCGCCCGCCCAGCTTGCCACCGGCCGCCAGCTCCGTGACGGCGTTCCCGTGGCCAGACAGCACTATAAGGTGGACCAGCACTGGCGGCGGGCACTTCGTATGAGGGAGGTGCGCTTGGCCGAAACACAGGATGGGGTCCTGTCGCGGAGGGAGGTATCCCGCCAGCTGGCTCCCCTAGTCGTGGGCACGCAGGTGCGTGTGCAGGACGCAGCTACCAAGCTCTGGGACAGGACAGGCATAGTGGTGGAAGCCCGCCCTCACAGGCAGTATGCCGTCAGGTTGGGTGGCAGTGGCAGGGTGTCCATCCGAAACAGACGCCACTTGCGAAACGGCTCCACACCTGTGCCTACTACTCCGGTGGTGCACCAAGCTGTGCCTCCTGGGCCCCCTTCTGCTGTGCCCTCCATACCCGCGCCCTCCTCCGCACCCACGGCCCCTCCCCAGTCGAGCGCGGCCAGGCCCAGGAGAGGCCGTAGGCCTCCGGGCTGGTTGACGGACTACGTGGTGTAGTGTATGTGATGTAAAATCAGTTTAGAGGTTTTTTTTGTTTTTGTTTTGTTTTTGTTTTTTTTTTCCTTTGTTTGACTGGTTTTTCCTGCATTATTGTTGTTTTTATGAATGCATTGTTTTCCTTTTGTTAGTTCAAAGGTGCATTGTCATTTCCTTTTAACTTGGGGGGGAGATGTAAGAGTGTACCATCGTACGATATGTTTTCCCATGTTGAGTGGGGGGGCTTGTCCTTGGCAGCGCCTGATGGCCAGTGCCCAGCTGACGCTGTTATAATAAAGTCTATAGAAAACATGGTCTATGACTCCAACCTCTCACAGTATGTAACAGCACAATTTGTATTATATGAATATATACCCAATGTATATTACCCATGTATTCACCAAGTCATTCATCCATGAGTATGACAAACAACAACATCCTGTGAGGAGCGTTGACAACTCCCTCTCCCTGGTGTGAGAGAGAGACTGTCATATCACCTGTTACTCAGTGAACAACTCACTTAAGTGTTCTCCCACATAAGTGCACTAAGACACTTCCCTTAGTGTAGAAGAGAAGGTGCAAAATACTCTCAACTGAACTCAGTACCTGTGAAACTATATTTTTCTACAATAAAATAAAACCAACAAAGTGTTTACTTCAGCCCTGCCACTTATCAAATCAAGATCTAATATATATACAAATATATATATTGTGTGACCAACACACTGGTGGCAAGCGGAGAGACGGATTATAAGAAGAATCGGCCAAACACTCAGAAATAAACATTACTTCAAGTGATTCTTGTGACTTAGGTGGCATCCTAAGTGAATCAGCAGCAAACAAGCAACTACAAGAAATTTAAGTGGACAGTGGCTATAAACACTTGCAAAACGTATACATAGAGATACAGTGGTAACAAAAACATTATACAAAATTGCAAACTTAGCAGTTAAACCATCAGTGACACCTACTACTGAAGGTTAAACCCGACTGGAGCCGAGAGCAGTCGAGCCTACCCGAGTGTGGGCTGAGATTACCACCAGCTAACACTATATCACCGGAGTTTAGGAAGGTTGTGGTTCCAGACAATCAAACAATCTCTTGCTTAAACAATCAAGACTCGTCGGTGTGCAACAGAGCACAACCCCAGATCAGCCCCCAGGCTGATCGCACCAACCAAGAGTTCAGCCCCAGATCAGCCCCCAGGCTAATCGCACCAACCAGGAGTTGAGCCCCAGATCAGCCCCCAAGCCGATCGCTCCAACCCAGAGGTCAGCCTCAGATCATCCCCCAGGCCGATCGCTCCAGCCCAGAGGTCAGCCCCAGATCAGCCCCCCAGGCTAATCGCTGCAAGACCCTGCTCAGCCCCTAGACCGATCGCCGCAAGACCCAGGTGGATTACAACAAGACGTGACGTCATCCCTCCCTGAGAAGGACGTCATCAACTCCTGACGTCATAGCCAGCGCGATGTTCTACGCACTCTCCACTCAGGTAGTTCACAAACAATCATTATTTTATAAACTACACAAACACAAGTGAACTTAAAGAAGTCTTCACATGTATTCAATATAAAGATACATAGATAAACACATTTAAGAAGTACGTCTTCTACTTACAAAAAGTATATATATATATATATATATATATATATATATATATATATACTTTTACATACTTTTAGTAATTTTTAATACTTTTATTCATTCTATTTTATTCTCCTATGTCAGTTGATATTAATACTGAAGCGGGGCCTTCTCGGATGGGTCCCACTGGTCGGGAAGGTTGTGGACCCCAGGGCCGACCTGATCATCTTCAAGTTACTGGGGCTTCAACTGACGCCACCGCGGTTACTGGAGGATCGGCTTTTTTCACACTTCATTTTTCCAACATTCGCGGACTGAGATCCAATTTTTCTTCTGTGGAGCACCATCTATCAACTTCTTCCCCCGACCTCTTACTACTCTCCGAACTTCAACTGACCAAAGCAGCTTCACCCCAAACCTTTTCAAGTCTCTAACTACAACCTTTATACCTCCTTTTGTTCTAAGGGAGGTGTATGCGCCTACTGCAATACACGTACACCTATAGCCCGACTCACGGATCTTGAATCTCCCCATTATGATGTCATCTGGCTCAAAATATCTCTACCTACTGTGACTATTTTTTTTTGTTTCCTATGCTGTTCTCCCAACTCTACCAACTCTACACTATTCATACTCAATTTTTGCCCTCTTAGGGTCTTCTGACCACAACCTTATTTCTATTAAATCAAACTGGGCACGACCACCTCCCCCACCCCCCTCTAAACGTCAACTATGGCACTATTGGAGGGCAAGTTGGCAAGCCTTGCGAAAATTCTTCACCGACTTTCCTTGGGATGAATGTTGCTTTTCCACTCGGGATGCCTCGGTATGTGCTGACAGCATTGCTGGGGTTATACAGGGCGGTATGAGTGCATTTATCCCATCTTCTACCAAAACTTTCACATTACAATCATGGTTTGATCACTCCTGCTCTCTTGCATGCAGGGTGAGAGATAGGGCATATCGAGCTATGAAACTATCTCCTTCTCCTATTATCCACACCTCTTTCATTACTTCTAGGAATCGTTGTAAGGCTATTCTTCGCAGGGCCAGGCGGAATTTTATTAAAAGAAAGACCGCTGTCCTGACTAATTCTTCATCTAGTAAATCCTTCTGGTCCTTAACTAAAAACATCTGTAACAACTTCTGCACGCCTTCTTTTCCTCCCCTCTTCCGTCCCGATAACTCTTTAGCCAACTCTCCCCCTGACAAAGCCAACCTCTTTGGCACCTTATTCTCCTCTAATTCCACCTTAGACGATTCCCACTGTATCCCTCCTACCCCTGCACCTCCTACTGAACCAATGCACTTTCCTATAATCTCCACTCGCAGGGTTGCCGGTGGGTTATCCAGGTTGGATGTGAGTAAGGCGCATGGACAGGACGGAATACCCCCTCGTGTTCTGAGGGAGTGTGCTGAAGCCCTGTGCTTGCTCGCCTCTTTCGCCTTTGCCTCAAAACCCAAACTTTTCCTTCTTCCTGAAAGCATGCCTTGGTTCAGTCTATCCCGAAGAAGGGTGACCATTCTAATCCCTCTAACTATCGCCCCATTGCCCTAACTTCATCCCTCTCTAAGATTTTCGAAACTATCTTGAACTCCCATTTTCTCCGTCACCTTGAACGCCTTTCTCTTTTGTCGGATCACCAGTATGGCTTTCGCCAGGAGAGATCTACTGGTGATCTGCTCTCCTATTGCACCCATCTTTGGTCATCCTCTCTTAGGGATTATGGGGAAACTTTTGTCGTGGCCCTCGACATCTCCAAAGCATTTGACAGGGTATGGCACAAGTCTTTGCTATCTAAACTTCCCTCTTTTGGTTTCTCTCCCCCACTTTGTTTTCTCATCTCTAGCTTCCTTGAGAACCGATCCATGGCAGTTGTTGTCGAGGGATCGATTTCTCGCTCTTTCTCTACCAGTAGTGGCGTCCCACAGGGTTCTGTTCTTTCACCAACTCTCTTCCTTCTTTTTATCAATGATTTAGTTCACACTACAACTAATTCTATCCATTCTTACGCTGATGATTCTACTCTTCACTCTTCCTCACATTTTCCCCTTCCTCCTTACTCTCAAACTAGATCTGTTGCTAGAACTGATATCATTACTTCTATCGACGCGGATCTGTGCAGCATCTCTGAATGGGGAGGTACAAACTTGGTTAAGTTCAATAGTAATAAAACTCAATATTTACCAATTACACTTTGTAAATTAGACGATCTCCCACCAATTACATTTCAGGACGCTATCATCCTCCCAAATTCTGAAATAAATATGTTAGGCCTCACCATTTCCTCCAATATGTCCTGGAAATCACACATCCTTAGTATAACTAAAGCTGCCTCCCGAAAGTTGGGAATGCTGTACAGATGCCGCAGCTACTTCACTCCTGAGCAGTTGCTCCAAGTATATAAGGGATTCATTCGTCCTAACTTGGAATACTGCTCTCATATCTGGGGTGGCTGTTCTTCTGTCCAACTATTAGATAGGGTGGAATCAAAGGCATTTCGTCTTATTAACTCTCCTCCTTTAGTCGACAATCTCTCTTCCCTTTCTCTTCGCCGCAATGTTGCTTCACTCTCTCTCTTTTACAGGTATTTTAACGGGGAATGTTCGGTGGATTTGGCATCCTGTGTACGGCCGGCAAGGACGTGGGTTCGTAACACAAGTCTTGCCCGCGGTGCCCACCGTTTCTCTGTGGATGTCGGCCACACGAGAATAACCCGTTATAGTACCTCCTTCTTTCCTCACACAGCCAAATTGTGGAATGCTCTGCCTTCTTCTGTGTTTCCATGCTCTTACAATCTGTCTCACTTTAAAAAGCTGGTTTTCTGGCATCTTCGTGGTGTAGATTAATAGTATTACCTTTTTTCTATATTTACAATTTATTTCCGTTCTTTTTTTTTTCGCCCCCCAGGCTCCGTTGTGGGTCGTTTGACCTGTGCCCGGGTGGGCTAATTCCAGTAAAAAAAAAATATATATTATATATATATATGATATATATATATATATATATATATATATATATATATATATATATATATATATATATATATATATATATATATATATATATATATATATATATATATATATATATATATATATATATATATATATATATATTTTAGTATTTTATATACTTTTATAACTAATATATATTTTCTCTTCATTTCATAACTCATTATAAATATTTTTTGCATTACTCTATGAGTCTGCAACGTAGTGAGTCTTTATACAGGGAGTGAAGTGATAAATAGTCCTATACATGGACCCTCTTCCA
>NW_024735442.1:5649362-5658121 GCF_018991925.1 Homarus americanus | reverse complement strand
TTCCTCACTTGGCGCCGGCGTTGGTGGGCGATGTCTTGCCACACTGGAGAGACGCCAGGGCACGGACGGTGGATAGGGCGTGGAGGAAGTGGCAATGACGTGGAAGCCGCTGTAGTAGCTGGAGTAGGTGTCCGGAGATTGACAGCCGAATAGTGAAGGACTTGGGAATCAGCCCACGAGCCTCAGATGAGTACACAACCAGAGTTGAAATCTAACAGCGGAGGAAGTGCAGCTGTGTTGCTGGCTGGCTAGTGTCTGGTGTGCGACGAGGCAGCAGCGACCTTCTCACAACCCTACAACAAATGGTTAAATTTACAGAGCAAAATAAAGATTAGAGAAAGGTCATATTAAAAAAGTGATAACATGATATTCAAATATCGTAAGACCGTATCAAGGAACTGCATGTGGGATCCACATCTGTCCAAGTTTAAGTTTTGGCCCATTGCCAGTCGTAGAGGATTCTTCTATACCATCCGGTGTTATCGGTAACTGACAACCGAGATCATCTGAGTCTGGCGCCTGAACTACACACGAACTCTTGCAGGGTAGTGCCTCGACTGACTCCAGCTTGGGAACATCATCAAGGACACGAGCAAAGTTAATGTGGGCCCTGCAATTATATTTCTTTAACAAATTAGCTTGATATAACTTAGGCTTCTTAGAAGAAGGGGGCGAGAGTGGTCCAACAAAATCTATGGCTACCCAAGAAAATGGTTCTGTAATGATGGGTAAAGGTTTAAGAGACAGGACTCTGCTCCAGCTGACATACCTTTAACAAATCCTAGCTCCTACAAGCCTCCTAGGAACGTTGTCCTGCTAGAGGGCTCTTGTGAGCTACAGAGAGAATGTTGCTACTACAATCAGCAGGGACAACCAGTAAAATCTGACCTACTTTGGCTGGTTGCCTGGATGACACACAACACCTATGTAACAGACCATCAATACAAACAAACTTGTAAACAGACCCATTTCTACCCTGGTCCTCCTTCCCGGAAGTCACCTTCTCCCTAACCCGCGTCAGAGTGGTACACGAGACTTGAAGCTTGGCGAACTCCTTGGGCGTCACAGTCAGTGGCTGCAATTTTGGCAGAACCAGGGGATGCAGTCGTTTCACCTTCGCCGACCGTGTCTCCACAGCTTGGACCCTTGATGGAGGTGAGGTGGCGTGTGAGGGTGGCGAGGAGACGTTGGCAGGTGGCGTGGTTAGGTGGCGAGAACACTGGCGCTGGTGGCGAGGAGACTTGCGCTGGTGTCGTGATCCCAATATCCTTTATACCTGGGGAGTGAAACCTACCCCAAGTTATCATCAAATAAAGGAACAAACAGGGAACAGGCAATAATTATCCCCACAAAAACCGATTCAACTGAATGTACTTGAATAAATAAGAATAAGTTGGAGTAAGTGAGTCACAAATGGGAAGATAATTAAATAATTCAATTTATGTTCTTAAAGGAGTATTGTCTAGCAACCATGGAATTTAAGGGAATAAGTGATTGTATATAAAAATAAGAGTGATGCCGGAAGGGTGAAAATATATCGTTAAGGAGTTAGATCAAATGAATACTAAACATTAACTATATTAAACACATACATTACAATATATACACAGCAATCACAACCACCTGGTTATTTCCTACCAAATAGGAGATTCCTTAACACCAGAATCCCTTCCCAGGCCTAGGTTAATGTGCCACTAATTACCAGATACCAATAGGGTATTGTAGATGACTGAACAAGGCACGTCTGTACTGGGCAAGTGTCGAGGCTAGAGTCGGTGTGGATACGTCCTGCCTATACCACGGTTTTCTAGAGAGAGAGTCTCTGGCCACACAGAATATGAGTGAGTAGAGTCTTAGCTCAAGTGACCCAGGACAGTTGCCAAATAGTCTATAACAAATTAATACTACTCTTGGTTTGACTTAACAGAGTAACACAAATGATGCATTTTATGACATACATAGATATACAATTAACCTAAGTAACTAAGACACAACAATAAGATAATACTAAAAATAACAAGTTATTAATAGCTTGTGTGGAGTGGAGGTGTAAACAGATACCACACAACATGCGTGTTCCTAAGAGTTACAGGCACGTGACACCTCCCCCCAAAAAGTGAGCTTACAACTAACAGGAAGCGAAAATGGATATACAGCTACAAAGTGAAAGTAATAACTAGCACAATTAGTTTAAATCAATATGAAGCAAAATAATTCATAATATAGACACAAGGTACTCAATGACAATAAAACAAAGAAATAATTTACATACAGACATAGTTTCTAGATAATCAGACGCGAGAAAGTGCACCAGCCAACACGTTCTCTTTTCTGCGGATATGGTAAATGTTCAAGTTTAGGGCTGAAGTGATAGAGCCCCCCTCAAAAGTCTTTGGTTGGTATGTTTCATCCTGTCAACAAAAGTAAGTGGGTTATGATCAGTGAACACTTGAATGGGATAAGCAGTGCTGCCAACATATACTTTGAAGTTTTCTCGTGCCATGATCAGTGATAAAGCCTCCTTTTCAATGGTGGCATAGTTTTTTTTATTTGTTAAATTTTCTAGAAAAATAACAGTGGATGAAGCACTTGATCACTCTCACAATCTTGCAGAAACACAGCACCGGCGCCAGTTTCACTGGCATCGACATGGAGAGTGAACTGTTTCTGGAGGTCAGGTGCAAGTAGTACAGGAGCATTTGCCAGCAGGAATTTTAGATTCTCAAAAGATTCCTGGCAAGCCGTAGTCCACTTGAAGGTTTTCTTGCCACTCAGCAGGTCAGTCATGGGAGAGGCAACGGCGGAGAAGTTTGGGCAAAAACGGCAGTAGTACCCCGCCATACCCAGCAACCTCATCACACTCTTCTTATCGCCTGGCACTGGACACTGTTGAATTGCCTCAATTTTGGCTGCTATAGGCTGGACTTCCCCTTGTCCGACCACGTGCCCCAAGAAAGTGACGTGGGCATGGCCGAACTCACTTTTGACGAGGTTCACCATCAGCTTGCTTGCAGCCAGTACGGAGAAGAGGGCTTGTAGACGACTCATGTGATCTTCCCAGGAACTGCTGAAGACAATGAGGTCGTCGAGGTAACAGCCGACACCTTCCAGACCAGACGTGATGAAATTCATGAGGCGTTGAAAGGTTGTAGGGGCGTTCCGCATACCAAACGGAAGGACTGTGAATTGGTACAACCCCTCAGGAGTGACAAAAGCAGAGATGGCCCTGGAGCGTTCAGTCAGTCTTATCTGGTAGCAGCCCTGGAGGAGATCCAACTTGGTCACGTACCTTGCCTGTCCAAGATCGTCGATCACGTCGACGATGCGTGGCAAGTGTCCGCGTGCCTGAGCGCACCGAGAACTAAGCATGTTGTGAGGCATATGTTCACGCCTACATTTCATACAAGCTATTAATAAATTGTTAATTGTACTTTTTATAGTATTATTGTTCTTAGTTACTTAGGTTAATTGTATATTTATGTATGTTATTTATATGCATCATTGTATTACTCTGTTAAGTCAACTCAAGATTAATATTAATTAATTATATAAAATATCTAACAAATGTTCTAGATCACGTGATATGAGACGCCCTCCTCGGCGGCGTGCCCACGCTTCGCCAGTAGCGAAAAAACCGTGGCATAGGTTAGACGTGTCCATTCGTTCTCTAGCCTTGACCCTTGTCTAGTGCTTTATCCAGTCTTCTGCAATGCCCTAGGGGTATCAGGTATTAGTGACACGTTTAGTTAGGCCTAGGAAGGGATCCTGGTGGTAAGGTATCTCCTGTTTGGTAGGGATAATCATTTTGTATTGATTGTTGTATATATATATTTCGTATGTCTTGTGTAATATAGTAATGTTAAGTAATATTTGTTTGGTCTAACTCCTTACAGTATGGTTTCGCCCTTCCGGCATCACTCTTATTTTATTATACAATTACTTATTCACTTAAATTCATGTTTGCTAATCATTACTCCCTTTAGAACATAAATTGAATTAATTAATTATCTTCCATTTTGTAATTCACTTATTTCAACTGTTCTTACTTTTTCAAGTACATTTAGTTGAGTAGGTATTTGGTGGAGATAATTATTGCCGTGTTCCCTGTTTGTACCTTTATTTGTTAATAACTTGGGGTAGGATTCACTCCCCACGTATAAAGAGTAGTGGGATAGCGACAAGTTTACCTTGCGGTAATCCACACACAGCCGCATTGACCCATTCGGCTTTGGAACTAGAACAACAGGGGATGCCCATGGACTGATGCTGGGTTCGACGAGGCCTAGCTCTTGAAGACGCTGTACCTCGGCTCGCACACACTCCCGCTTGAAGGCATTAAGACGGTAGGGACGCTGTCGGATTGGCTTGGCTCCCCTGGTCTCAACGTCATGCTCCAGCACTGAACAGGAGAGTGGGTAATCACCAACTATAATAAGATACTCCTGTAATAGAGACTTTATATTATTGGCTTGGTCACTAGAGAGATGGCACAACTTAGCACTGGGGTCCTCCAAGATAGTTGAGTTTTCAACTTTTACACTAGACCCATTCATTATTTCAGAAAAACACTGATCTTTATCATCCTTACACTCTGGCACAATGATACAATTTGGCAAGGATTGATCAACACAAGCAGCTGCTTTTCCCAGGGTTTCGTTACGAACATGATATGACTTTAAAAGATTGACATGGATAAGGCGTTTTTTCTTACGCCGTTCAGGGGTGCTAATCACATAATTCACGGACCCCTGTTTTTCTAGTACTTCATATGGACCACTGTATTTGGATTTAAAAGGGTGATCATGTAAGGGCAGGAAGGCAAACACCTGCTCCCCCACTTGGAATTCTCTAGGTTTTGCCTGATGGGCCTTATCAAAATGCCGTTTCATTTTCACCTGAGCACACCTTAAGTTGGACTGGGCAAGTTCTACAGCCAGACGAGAATCCTGGAGACTCTTGTTTACTGTCCCGAACAGCAAACAAAAGCAGGTCAACTCCCTCGTCCCAATTCTTCCCAGTCTCCAGACAGAAGGTGCGCAACATGAGTTTTAGTGTCTGGTGAAACCTCTCTACCACCCCCTGTGACTGAGGGTGATAGGCCGAAGACCTCAACTGCCGGACTCCCAGGGTTTGCATTACCTGATTAAACAACCGGGAAATAAAATTGGAACCCTGATCTGACTGCACCACTGTAGGAAGGCCTACTTGAGTGAAGAAGTGGGTTAAGGCTTTGATAACATTCTTCGCTGTGATGCGGCGCAAGGGAATGGCTTCAGGATAACGGGTTGCACAATCAATAATGGTTAGCAAGAACTGATGACCAAGAGGGGTCTTAGGTAAGGAACCGACACAATCTATGACCACCTTACTAAAGGGCTCTTCAATGACTGGGATAGGCTGCAGAGGGAATGGTTTGACACTGGGGTTCGGTTTCCCCGCTACCTGACAATCATGGCAAGTGCGACAGTAAGAGCTGACGTCTTTCTTCATCCTAGGCCAAAAGAACTGGGATAAAATTTTTGCATAAGTCTTCCTAACTCCTAAATGACCACCCACCCCATCATGAGCGATACTAAGTATGTCCTGCCGCAAAGGTTTGGGAATAACAACTTGATGATGAACTAACCAAGGGTGATTGGCAGGAGAATTGGAGGGACGGAACTGCCGCATTAATACACCAGACCTAGTGTAGTAGCAATTTGATTCTTGCTCAGCTTCTGTCTCAGTGACTGACCTATTGAGAAAACCTACTAGCTCAGGATCCCCTGCTTGTAGCTCAATAAACTTACTCCTAGTGATGGGAGAGGAACCAAAACTAGTGACATCTGGGTTCCTATCTCCATCAGAACTAATCTGGAGGTTATCTGGTTGTGGGGAATCCTCAAAAAATTCACTGAGACCAAGATCAGTATGGTCCGGCTGGATAAGATTATCCTCGGACTTCTCACAGTCCTGGAGGGAAACTTCATCAACTTCACTAGTCTCTTCTACCTCTGTACTGTGGCTCATGCTACGGGTCACAGCACACGCAGGGAACAACCCTGGAAAGTCTACTTCTAACTGCATAGTATTATTCTCGGCAGTGGGACAAGATGAGACCATAACATTAGGGAACATCATGTCCCCAACGAGGTCATTTCCTATCACTAGAGAGACCCCTTCTACAGGTAAGCTATCTACTACTCCTAACGTGACATAGCCTGACTTTATGGATGACCGCAGGTACACTTGGCAAAGGGGAATACGCGACCCACCGGTCAAACCGTTCACAAGCACCCAGCTACCAGTATAGCATGAATCCAGGAATGGAGCAGCTTCTTTAGTAACAAGAGATAAGGCTGAGCCTGTGTCTCTCAAGAGTTTAACAGAAGTGGGTTGACTGAATTGATCCAAAGCTAAGGAACCAGGAGAACAAAATGGTTCAAAGGTTGATATCATAGAAGAGGGGGAAGCATCCAGGGCAACAGTCTGACTGAGGGCAGTGACACAGGTCTCCAATAATTTCTCTGATTGCTCGGCCACCCTGACCAAAAGAGCGGGGGATCCTTGGTGAGAGGAATTTATTTTCTTTAACTTGAGACAGTCGCTGATGACATGTCCTGGCTTCTTACAGTACCTACAACTAGAGTTTCTCTCACCAGTAGGAGTGGATCCACCTGTCCCATGGACCATGGGCTCACCCGGGGTAGATGATGCAGAACCTGAGGGTCGGGTCGGTATGACAAGAGGCAGGGACCCCGATGTAGATGTTGGTGTAGGCCGCTTGAAGGAAGTGAAGGACTGGGACATGGGAGCATAAGACCTGGAATTTACATTTCTATTAGTTAAGGAATAATGGTCAGCCACTGGACCAGCATCAGCCAGGGTACAGATACCTCTCTGATCCAAGTGTGCTCGAATGTCGCCTGGGATACATTTTCTAACATCTTCAAGCTGGATTAGTTCAACAAGCTTGCCATGTTCTACATGGGCAGACTCACTTTCAATCCACCTCCGACAAAGGACCTGTTTCTGCCTGAAGAACTCCACAAATGTTTGTTTGTCAGTCTTCCGGCAGTTTCGGAACTGTTGCCGGTAGGCTTCAGGAACAAGTTTATAACTATTCAAAACCGCGGACTTAACAAGGGCATAGTCTCGACATTTATCCTCAGAGAGGGCAGAAAACACATCTAATGCCTTACCAGTGAAAGATCTATAAATAAGTTGAGACCATTGAGAAGCGGGCCACTTGTTAAGTCGGGCAATTTTCTCAAAAACAGAGAAGAACTTGTCTGGTTCTTCCTCATTAAATTTAGGAACAATGTTGAGACATTTGTCTACACTAAATGTTGAAGTACCACTACCTTGAGCCAAACCTCGTTGTTTGAGAGTTTCCAGCTCCACCTCGAGCCTCTTGAGTTCAACTTGTAAGGCCAAATTACTTGGTGTAAGAATTTCCCCTGAATTTCCCGACGGTTGGGCTATGATTTCACTGTCAACAAGGTGGTTGAGGACAGCCTCTTCTAACCTAGCCTTATTCATGGAAGAGCGGCCTTCTAAATCATAATGATAAGCGAGGGATTGCCACTCTACCTTAGTAAGCCCCTTCAGTCTTTCGGCTGAAGGTGAAGCCAAAAAGCTTTCCAGGTCAAACATGTTGAACTCATAATCGTAGCAAAAATAATGTAACCGAGGCAGCTAAGCTAACTAGCTAGCTAATCAATAATATTAAAATGCAATCAACTGTGAAACACAGCAAGGGATTAACCAAACACGTGGTACACGAAGATAAGGGTTAACTCACCAGTAGCTTAAGCAATAACAGGAGCAATATAATTAAATGAACACTGTGAACACAGCAACTTGCATCCAAAAATACTTACCGATGAAACAACACCTGGCGAGTGAACAACACTTGATATGGCACAACAATGGTTAACTCCCGGACCAAGGCCCCCACTTGTCGTGATCCCAATAGCCTTTACACCTGGGGAGTGAAACCTACCCCAAGTTATCATCAAATAAAGGAACAAACAAGGAACACGGCAATAATTATCCCCACAAAAACCGACTCAACTGAATGTACTTGAATAAATAAGAATAAGTTGGAGTAAGTGAGTCACAAATGGGAAGATAATTAAATAATGGAATTTAAGGGAATAAGTGATTGTATATTAAAATAAGAGTGATGCCGGAAGGGTGAAAATATACCGTTAAGGAGTTAAATCAAATGAATACAGTACTACTTAACATTAACTATATTAAACACAGACATCCCAATATATTCACAGCAATCACAACCAACTGGTTAATTCCTACCAAATAGGAGATTCCTTAACACCAGGATCCCTTCCTAGGCCAAACTTAACGTGCCACTAATTTCCAGATACCACTAGGGTATTGTAGATGACTGAACAAGGCAAGTCTGTACTGGGCAAGTGTCGAGGCTAGAGGCGGTGTGGACATCTCCTGCCTATACCACGGTTTACTAGAGAGAGAGTCTCTGGCCACACAGAATATGAGTGAGAAGCGTCTTAGCTCACGTGACCCAGGACAGTTGCCAAATAGTCTATAACTAATTAATACTACTCTTGGTTTGACTTAGAGTAACACAAATGATGCATATTAATGACATGCATAGATATACAATTAACCTAAGTAACTGAGAACAACAATAAGATAATAGTAAAAATAACAAGTTATTAATAGCTTGTGTGGAGTGGAGGCGTAAACAGACACCGCAAGACATGCGTGTTGTTAAGAGTTACAGGCACGTGACA
>NW_024735442.1:5611373-5649262 GCF_018991925.1 Homarus americanus | reverse complement strand
GGGTGTTCTGAAACCTTAGCTCACTAGGTGCGCGGCCTCCTGTTAGGAAATGAACGCTCACAGCCCCTGCGCGCAGACCGAAGCTTTACGACACTGTCCAGGTATTTAAGACACTTCACTCAAACACAGAGCACTCATCATTTCTTCGCTGCTGACGACG
The DNA here is from genome assembly GCF_018991925.1 of Homarus americanus. Classification (NCBI taxonomy): domain Eukaryota; kingdom Metazoa; phylum Arthropoda; class Malacostraca; order Decapoda; family Nephropidae; genus Homarus; species Homarus americanus. The sequence goes on along the minus strand of NW_024735442.1, from coordinate 5,649,102 downwards.
CACGCGATCCACTCCATTGATCCACCCACTATGGGTGGGTATCGACCAGCCTATGCTCTCCACGCTAAACTCCGGCGTTGGTCCTTCGACAGTTCTCCGGTATACGTTTTGACTGTTGACGCTCATAGGAGCGTTATTGGTTTGTTGCTGGAGAAATAAACCTCAACGTTGACGCGTACCATAAAATTCTGTCAAAACCTGTTAAAGAACAATTCACATATAACAAATGCTGTCATCTCAGGACACATAGAATGAATAATACAATCAATATACAGTACATAGCCTGTTAACATCTTAAGTATAACTCATGTTACATCTGTTGATACATCCAGAGACAAGTAGTATAATATGATCAAATTACAGTACATAAATATACTTATTAAAGTTATTTAGAGTTTATATTTACGTTTTAGGGTCTTGCGTTCGACCAGTGTGTTGTTTCTTCTGCAAGAATTGGTAGACGACTGAGCAATCGCCATCCAATCGCAGCCCTAGACGAGGGCATCTGTTTTATATTAGATGACCAACAAACACGTTGTCAGCACTCCCTTCTCAACCTCTCTCTCTCTCTCATGTTTATCTTACTGTGGCGGTAACATCTCAACCTCTCTCTCTCTCTCTCTCTCATGTTTATCTTACTGTGGCGGTAAAACCCAATACTCTGTTTGCCTTATTTCGAACATTAACGCACTGTTTTCTGGCCGTAGGTCCGGGCAACACACTAGGTCTCTTTCACAATTCGACTTCTCTAGGTTGATGTTGTTAAGGCTGTATACATTATAAGTATTTGTTCTTCCAATATAGTCGCTGCACTTGCTGGTGTTGAATTTCATTTGCCTTTTTCAGACCACCCTGCAGTTTATTTAGATCCTCCTGTAATGCATTTGCATCCTGCCCTGAATTAATTTGCCGCCCTATTTTGGTGTCATCCGCAAACTTGCTTATGTCTGCTGATTCCAGTATCTAGATCGTTTATGTAGATTATGAACAAGAGTGGCCTAGTACTGACCCTGGGAACCCCACTGGTTACACGGCCCCTCCAGATTTAACACCATCTACACTGACCCTCTGCGTTCTATGGGTGAGCCATGATTTTATCCAATTTAACTTTTCCTCGATACCATGAGCTTAATTTTTCTCAGAAGCCTCTGATGCGGTACTCTGTCAAATGCTTTGCTAAAGTCTAAGTAAATAACATCGTAATTTCGTCATTATCTACTACCTTTCCTAAAACGATAGCAGATTTGTTAGACAAGATTTTTCCTTTGTAAACCCATGTTGAGAGTCGCGGATTAATTTGTTTTCTCTAGATGCAATTGGATGCTATCTGCTATAATTGATTCAAGAAATTTCCCCACTACTGACGTCAAACTGATCGGCCGGTAATTTGACGCTGATGCTCTGTCTCCTTTTTGAATATGGGTACTACATTTGCCAGTTTCCCAAGTCTGGCACAACTCCAGTGTCTAATGATTTTGTAAATAAGTTTACGAGAAGTCTGCTAATCTGTTCCTACACACTTTCAAGACTCGGGGAAAATTCCATCTGGCCCTGGGGTTTTGTTTTCTTCAGTTTAGTTATCTTCTTAGAACATCCTCTTTTCTGATAGTGATATTCTTTAATTTCTCTTCTTCCTTTCCTTAAAATCAGCCCCACCTCTGGAATTTCATCGCAAATTTCTTCTGTAAAACTGTAAGAAGTAGCTGTTCAATGCTTTGCTTATTTCTTCACTGCCATTTATCACTTCTCCTCTGACTTTAATGGCCCAACTTTGTCCTTGACCTTTGTCCTATGTACCTGGAAAAATCCGTTGGATTCGCCTTGGATTCTCTTGCTGATTTCATAGTCTCTCTGCTTTCCTTACATTTTCTTAAAATTCCTAGATAGTTCATTATACCTATTTCTGAGCTGCTCCTCCTCCTTTAATTTCTTATATATTCCTTTCTTTATTCCTATGTCATGTTTAAGTTTTCTGGTCATCCACCTTGGCTCATTCTTATTTGACCTAAATTTTTCTGTATGGTATATTTTGTTCTTGTGCTTTATGTAGTATACTAGTGAATATATTATAGTCATGATCAATTGTTGTGTCATATATGACCTCACCCTTCCTACTGGGGACTGACGTGACTGTTCCCAGGTGACCTCACCTAGGTACCTTCTTAACCCCTGATAATCCGCCAACCGAAAGTTTGGGACTGGGACCATATTGTCATTGTTTTCGTTTCCCAATTTAGGTGAACCTGATTTCTCTGTGATCACTGTTACCTAGTTCTTCCCAACTGTGATATCTCTGATAATATTTTTCTTTATTTGTTAATACTAGGTCTAATATATTGTCCTCTAGTAGGTTCTGTAATTAGTTGTTTCAAAAATTGTCCTGTACTGCGTCTAGGAAGTCTTCAGATTCATAATCGCCTACAGTGTTGTCCCAGTCAATATTTCTGAAGTTGAAATCACGTCAGGCCCCTCATAACACCACCTGTAGGGAACTAGTACTCCACGTGATGCCCCTCATAACCTATCTGAGGGAGTTACTACACTACCTGCTGTTCAACACCTCAGCTTACACAATCTACGTGTGTAAACATTAATCTGTATGTTCACTGTATGTTTCTTCACATTTCTCTAATGAAGGCTTTTGTTAAACCACCAATCCATGTAATAAGTCATTTGTGTCCAATGTATATTTTTTCGGCCGCTGCAAGCTTTTTCAATAAACCGTTTATTATTATTATTATTATTATTATTGTAAACCTCTCCCACCTCTAAACACCAACTATGACACAATCGGAGGAACACTGGCAATGTTTGCGAGAATTCTTGTCCGACTTTCCTGGGATTAATGTTGCCTTTTTCCTCCGGATGCCTCGGTATGTGCTGACAGCATTGCTGGGGTTATACTGAGTGATATGAGTCAGATGTTAAGCTTCTCCAAAACTTTCACTACATTCGTTGTTTGATCGCTCTTGTTCTCTTGCATGTAGGAGAGCGATAAGGCGTATCAAATTATGAAACTCTCTCCTTCTCCTATTACTCATTCCTCTTCCATTATTTCTGGAATAGTTGTAAGACTATTCCTTGTTGGCCAAGCGGAATTTATAAAAAAGACCGCTGACCTGACTAACTCTTCTTCTAGTAAATCCTTCTGGTCGTTAACCAAAAACATCTGTAATAGCTTCTGCACTCCTCTTTTTCTCCTCTTTACCGAAATGATAACTTTTTTTTTTTACAGGGATTAACCCGGCACAGGTCACTGACCCACATCGAGCCTGGGGGCGAAAATGTAATAATAATAATAATAATAATAATAATAATAATAATAATAATTAATAATAATAATAATAATAATAATAATAATAATAATAATAATAATAATAATAATAATATTAATAATAATAAATAATAATAATAATAATAATAATAATAACAATAACAATAATAATAACAATAACAATAATAATAATAATAATAATAATAATAATAATAATAATAATAATAATAATAATAATAATAATAACAATAATAATAATAATTCATAATAATAATAATAATAATAATAATAATAATAATAATAATAATAATAATAATAATAATGATAATAATAAATAATATTAATAATATTAATAATATTAATAATATTAATAATAATACTCATAATAATAATAAATAATATTAATAATATTAATAATAATAAATACTCATAATAATAATAATAATAATAATAATAATAATAATATATAATAACAATAATAATAATAATTCATAATAATAATAATAATAATGATAATAATAATTAATATTAATAATATTAATAATATTAATAATATACTCATAATAATAATAATAATAATAATAATAATAATAATAATAATAATAATAATAATAATAATAATAATAAATAATAATAATAATAATAATAATAATAATAAAGAACCATAAAAAATCAATAGTGAGAAACAATATATGTATGTTGTGTTGTCAATAGTAAAAGAAACAATTGAAACCCTGCAATTTTTTGTAAATGAGGCAGAGAGTCAGATCAGCAACCTGGGACTTGGTCAATTTTTGTGATGCCATATGGCAGCAGGGTCTACTATTAGACAACACATTAAGCTTCAATATCTTCCCAGGCGGTAGTACCTCCTGTTTGGTAGCTGCCTACTACCTACTACCTAATACTAACTAATAAATGACAACTGAAAATTCTGATAAAGCCAGTCTCTTTGACACCTTATTCTCCTCTAACTCCACCTTAGACGATTTCAACTCTCTACCCTCCTACTCCTGCTCCTCCTACTTAATCGATGGACTTTCCTATAATCTCTACTCGTAGTGTTGCTGATGTGTTATCGAGGTTGGATGTGAGTAAAGCATGGACCAGACGGAATACCCCTCGTGTTCTGAAGGTGTGCTGAACTGGTCCCTGCGCCTGTCTCGCCTCTTTGGCTTTTGCTCCAAAACCCAAACTTTCCTTCTTCTTGAAAGCATGCCTCGGTTCAGTCCATCCCGAGAAAGGGTGACCATTCTAATCCCTCTAACTATTGCACCACCCCTAACTTCATCCCTCTCTAAATTTTTTAAGCTATCTTAAACTATCATTTCTCCGTCATCTTGAACTTTTTCTCTATTGTCGGATTCCCATTGCCCTATGGCTTTTGCCAGGCGAGATCTACTGGTGATCTGCTCTCCTGCCCTGTTTGGTCATCCTCGACATCGCCAAAGCATTTGACAGGATATGATACAATTCTAAGTTTTCTAAACTTCCTCTTATTGTTTAATTTCTCCAATTCGTTCTCTAATTTCTAGCTTCATTGAGAACCACTCCACGGTAGTTGTTGTCGAGGATCGATTTCTCGTTCTTTTTCGACAAATAGTGGTTTTCCACAGGGTTCTATTCTTTTTACGCTCTTATCTCTTTTTATCAATGATTTACTTCACTACTACTAATTCTATCCATTCTTGCGCTGATGATTCTTCTCTTTACTCTTCTCTTTCCTTCCCCGAACTCTTTAAATAGAGCTGACATAGCTTCATCTATCACTGCGGATCTGTGCAGTGTCTCCTAATGGGAAGGTAGAAAGTTGGTTAAATTCAATAGTCATAAAACAATAGTGTTTACCAATTACACTTTCCCAAATAGAAGATTTCCACCAATCACATTTCAAATTCTAAAATATATAGCAAGGCCTCACCAATTCCTCTAATATGTCATGCATGCCACACATCCACAACATTGCTAAAGCTTCCTCCCGAAAGTTGGGAATGCTGTACAGTTGCCGTATCTACTTCCTCCTGATCAGTTGTGTTATGTTTATAAGGGATTCATTCATCCTTACACTCTAATATTTGGGGTGGATTTTCTTCTGTCCAACTGTTAGATAGGGTGGAATCAAAGGCATTTCGTCTTATTAACTCTCCTCCTTTGATGAAAACTCTCTTCCCTTTCTTCACTTCAATGTTGCTTACTCTCTCTCATTTACAAGTACTATAACGGACAGTGTTCACTGGATTTGACATTCTGTGTACCGCCGGCAAGGCAGTGGGCTCGTAACCTCGTCTTTCCCATGGTGCCCGCCTTTTCTATGTGGATGTCGCTCACACTAGTATAACCCGTTATAGTACATCCTTCTTTCCTCACACAGCCAAAACTGATTTTCCGTCATCTTCGAGGTGTAGATTGATATAGTCTTTTCTCTTCTACTACTTTATTTATCTCTTTATCTCGTTACTCTTATTTTTTCGCCCCGCAATCCTCATTGTGGATAGATAACCTGTGTCCGGATGGGTTGTTCCCCGTAAAACAAAAATAAACAGAAGCATTCACGCACACACACATGCATGCTTAATACTACTACTTACTACTACAACTAATAATAACGGATGGCCCGCCTAAGAGATACCCTAGGCGGAATTTGTTTGAGGTAGAAGCTGTCCCAACACAACAACCACACCCAAGTTAACGAGCTGCATGACACAGTGTCAAGGAATAGTCCCAGAAGACAGGACAACTCGCCAACTGCACTCACTAATCATTACGCCGGAATACGATCCGCAAATCGATTAACATCCGGATTCCCAATTACTGCTGGGAAGACAGAGGCAAATGGCGTAAAGAAACTTGCCCATAGTTTCACCCTGCACCGGAGATCGAACCCGGTTCGGCTCGCTTGCGACGAACATCTTGTCCATACACCACAGGTCGCCATGCTACTACTTACTCTTTTTTTCTTAATAAATGGCCTCAGCCTCCTATAGCCATAACTTAGCCATTTTTATTACCTTAATATTAAATTTCCTAATACATATGTAGCTATCCTAGATGTGTTGAGTTAATTGAGCCGCAGATCTATGGGGAATTCAGTGACTGTAGCCTCATAGTCAATATCTGCAACTGTTGTCGGCTTTGGGGCCGATGCTCTCGTTCTGAGGCAGAGCAAAGACGACTAGGGAGAGGACAGTCGCCATCTCATCCAGGCTGTAACAAACTTCTGGGCTGCTGCTTCCGTTCGGATATCACCTCCGCGAGTCTGGCGTAGAAGCATCGTGCACTTGGTCCCCATCCACCAGAGGTTGTGAACACTAAAGAAGTGAAGCTGCCCTGATCAACGTTTCGATTCTCTTCCCGTATGCCATTATCTTGTTGTTCTCGTTCCTCCTGTTTGCAGCGAGCTAAGCTATGGTGACATGCAGCCATGGGATAAAAATCCTGATGTCGAAGAAGGCTCTCTGTCCATCCAGGATCCTCGAGAACCAACATGGGCTTCGTTGGATGTGTTTGAAGTCCTATGTTGGAAAATCTCACCGTCCAATGGAAGGAGGGTCGGTTCTACCTGACATCCCGGCAGATTTCCTTCAACATATTTGCTGTGAGATCCTTACTTCGTCGTGCCTCATGCATATGAAGCCCACTTCTTAATAATAATAATAATAATAATAATAATAATAATAATTAACGGTTTATTGAAAAGAGCTGCTGGCCAGAAGGCTGAAAATATACAGTTACATATTTGGGGAATGGGTTACGAATTACAAATAATATACAAGTAACATAAGTGATACAAATAAGATATATAATAACTAGATGGGAAAAACAAACTACAGTGCATTTCAACATAGTGACAGTGCGAAGTAGTATTTGCTGGGAGATACACTGGTTTATTACAGGATAATTTTTACAATGGTTGGGACTGGGCTGTTCTTATAGCGATCAGTTCGTGCACGTATGGGCTGGATGCGGTTGTGGTGTCGAACAGCAATTCTCGGGCTAGGGATCTCAGGTGGTAGTAGGAGCTGGTGTCGAGGATGGTGTAAAGCTTCTTACCAAATTTGCAGATGAGGTCGTGGTGGTGGTCAGTGAGAGTCGAAAGGGTCAGTGTGTTGAGCGCGTCTTGATATGTGGGTAGGAAGGGAGAGAATAATCTTACGCACCATGGCGTGATCGACGTCATAGGAAGAGCCACACAGCATTGGGAGGGCAAACCTTCTACTGGCCTATAGCTACTTTTTTTCCAAGTTCTCTGGTACTTGCAGCAACAGTTGCTGCAACTTATCACTGGCCGTGCTGTCGTTCTGTCGTAATGGACCTTCGAATCTTGTTTACTTCAATGGCATCCACCTCCCTGTTGCGTTCTGAGCCATTATGTGGTCCGTGAGGGCTGCCGTGAGCTTAACTGAGTTTTGATGTTCGGTGGCAGCAATCTCCTATTGGTCAATCCCATTCCTCCCAGTCTCGGTGGTAGTGCAAGGAGTGATCTTTCTGCTGGGTTAAATGAGGGTGTTTCACTAATTTGGGAATTAAATTGACGCTGATAGCTACTTCCAGAGGGTGGAGGAGGGGTCGATATCAGGGATAGTGTGCATCAGGTAGTTCCGGCAATGCTTGACTCCATGGGTGCTGCAAAAGCCGCATGTGGCTCTGTGTTAGCAATCTCAGACAAAGCTTGGTTTTAAACCCACTCATTCACCTTTCCGTTATGTACTCGGTCTTGAAATCCGTCGTGCCGATTATTGCCTAGTTGTCTTTGGCCATACTTTGTTATTTTGACCTCACTTCCACCGAACACCTCCATTGCCCGTTCATAATGTTCTGGCTTCACAATGAGGAAGGACTTACTGGCATTTGGGTGGTCTATTTGTGGAACACGTGATGTTACCAGGTCCCATCATTTTTGATGTCCTCCTTTTCCTGCTCCTGTAAGGTCATCTGCATACGCCACTTGCTTGACCTCAGTTGTTTAAAATTTTATTGCGTGTTGGAGCACGGATGCCTTTGCATATATTGCCATTGCAATAAGGTCCCCCTGCGTTGTTCCCTCGGTTGACTGTATGATGGTATCACCTCTTAAAGCCTTGTTGTTTACTATATGAGGTATGATGGATTCTAGGAGTTTTCAACATACATTGCAAAGCTTGGACACTTGATATTGATGTTGTGCAGTGCGGCTCTGCAGTTAAGTATGTTGAATGCACTTGAAGTGTCCACCAGGAGAACGGCCACACAATCACGCTGCTCAAATATCGATCTTTTGGCTATGATAAAATGATATGAGCTATTAAGGATGTTACCTTTGTTTGTGAGCCTGAGGTGACTGGAGAAGCCAATACGGGACCGGCAGGGTCGTTCACAGATGTTGCACATGTGGATGGCTACATCTAGTGCGGGGGCGGCGGCAGCGTCTTTCCGACGTTGGTGCTTGTCTGCTTCGGTTTGCACTCGGGCTTAATCGAAATATTGTCACATTGTGTGGTGTTCCTCCAAGCGTTACAGTGTAGAGTAATAAACTCCCAGGTGAGGGGCCGATTTGGCACCAGGTTTGTTTTAAGACAATCCATATACCTTTTCAGTTGTCCGCCAGCGTTATATTTACTATTCGTTAGGTGACTATAAAGTAACTGCTTCGGCAGTCTACTATCGTCTATGCTGGTAACATGGCCAGTCCAACGTAGGTGTTCATGGATAATGGTAGCCTTGATGCTACTACAGTTGGTGTCAGCAAGAATACTGGCATTTGTTTTCTAGTTTTCTCAGTGAACTCAGAGGATGAAAAGTAGACTACATTGGTGAAAGTTTTCAAGTGCAATGAGGTGCTTCCTCTATGTGACCCACGTCTCGCTGCCATATAGCAGGGTGGAAGAACCACTGAATACACATTTAACTTTGTAGACAACTTCAGCTCCCTTCAGATAAAGACACGAGTACGGGTCTGCCAAAGGCTTAATTGCACACCGTTTAGCTGGCTGAACCAGGGCAGGTTGAAAGAGAATCTGAGTCTTACATGTTCACCTCCAAGGCCGAAGTGTACATACGCATTTGCCTAGGTGTAAAGGTGCTCCTGTAGGTTGCGCTCAGTGTGGTGACAAGGGTGAGGTCGTCTGCATACTGAATTTCAGTAATGGAAACTGCCGACGCGTTTGTTCCTGCCTGGAGTCGTCGTATGTCGAACCCCCCTTCACCTGGTACTCGTTGGTCACCCTGCTGGCTAAATTGGCACTGGCACGAGTAAGGAAGACAGCCAAGAAGATGGAAAAAGACTTGGTACCAGTACACACCTTGTTTAACCCCTGCTTGGATGAGGAAGAACTCTGACTGGGTGCCGTTGTGCAGGACACTGCCGTTCATGCCATCGTGGGTTGCCTCACAATGGCGATGAATTTTGGTGGGCAGCCAAAACGGCTGAGGGTCCACTAGAGGGCTTCCTGTTGACTGAGTCGAAGGCCATGGCCAGGTCGATGAAATCCATGGACAGGTCACGACGCTGTTCTCTGTACTTTTGTATCTGGCGGGCAGAAAAGATCATGTCAGTGGTGCCAGGTGATGGTCTGAAATCACATTGAGATTCTGGGAGGAAGTCTTGCGCCTCAGGAAGAAGTCTGTTAATGAAGACTCGGGCGTTTATTTTGCCAGCTACGGAGAACACCGAGAGCCCAAGGGTAGTTGCCACAGTCTGACCAGTTTCCTTGTTCTTGTAAATATTGACAATGGGCGTCTTTAAGACCTTGGGGATTTCTTCTTTCCCCATATATTTTCCAGGAGAGAGTGGAGACGGATGGTAAGCAGAGGTCTCCTGCCTTATACTCGGCTGGGATTCCATCAGGCCCTGAGGCTTTGTTATTTTTCACCTGTTTGATGGCAGTACCTACCTCATCCAGGATGGAGTATAGCTGAGTGGGTCAGCTCTGGATGTTGAGGACCTGCTGGGTAGTTACGACATCCACATCGGTGTTTCGGTTGAGCAATGAATGGTAGTGCTCTTTCCAGCGTCAGATGAGCGGAGGGTTCTGCGCCAGGGTGACTGGCCCATAAATGTTTTAGTGAAAATGAAAAATTTGCGCATCTTGCGCTGATCCGTTAGTTTTGTATTTCACATGCTTTATTTTATGCCAGTTGTTCTTTGGTGCGAAGTTCCCGCTGGGCTGCCGCTTTCTTCTTGCGGAAGGTATCAGCTTTGATCGAGAATAAGGGTCATTCTGCCAGTCAGTAAAAGCAGCATGTTTATCATCGATGAGTACTTTAATTGCCGGGTCATTTTCATCAAACCAGTAATGGTGTATTCTTTTGATCTGGCAGAGGTCTCTCTGCAGGTTTTGTCATATTAGTATTAAGAGTATCCCATTCGGCACTGGGATTCATGTTGGTTGCTGTTGGGTTGTTTATAAGCCAATGTTCGAGCTGCTCTCTGAAAGCATGAGCTAAAGCTGGATCCTCGACGCTTAGTATTAAAACCTCTTCTGGAGGCTTTCTGCCTTCGTTTTGGGGCGATGTGAAAGTGAATCTTGGCTCCGACAAGTCGATGATCAGTGTCACATAGGTCTGAGCCATGCATGGCATGGGTGATGAGGATATCACGGCGATCTCTTTCGCTGACAATGATGTAGTCAATAAGATGTCAGTGTTTGGATCGTGGTGTTGCCACAAAACTTTGAACTTGTCGGCCTGCCTAAACAAGCACACTTGCTGAGTAGGAGTAGGCTGTTGGGATTACATTTGCCAAGTCCCTTTCTCTCTATGGTTCCCTGCCAAATGTTAACATCTCTGCCAACTCTGGCATTGAAGTCGCCAATGACCACAACTTTATCTTCTCGGGGATAGAGGTTAGCACTCTGTAAGGTAGGCGTAAAAGGCTTACTTGATGTCATCCTCTGCATTCAGTGTTGGGGCGTATGCACTGATGAAGAAGGCATGACGTGAGTGATTCAGTGGGACTCGAAGTGTCATGAGGTGCTCGATGACCCCAATAGGCATTTTACATAGCCTGTGTATGAGCGTTGGCGTATGGTAAAGCCAACTCCATAAATGCCATTTCTGGCCATAGTAGTCTTACCTTCCAAGAAGGTGTAGCCAGACCCGTTCTGTGAGTTGGCCCTCATCTGGGAGCAGGATTCATTGATGGCTGCTATGCCACAAGAGCAGTTCTTCTTTCAGGATGCGCATTTGTGCCAGTATCCAGAAGGGTCCTGACATTCCATGCAGCACCCACACACACACACACACAAGCACGCACACACACACACACACACACACACACACACACACACACACACGCGCGCGCGCACACTACACACACACACTCACCGGGGGTCAAGACCTATCAGGCGCTGCTCCTGCTGCGCAGCTGCTCCACTGGCCATTCCCCAAGTCCTTTCTCCGACCCATCCTTACCACCATTATATAAACATAATCAAAAGTGACAATTTAGTTTCGGAAAGAAGTGGGATCAGTGTTGAAGAGTGATGAATAGCATTTAAGCCGGTAAATTTAGAACTAGACAGTACCAGCAGGAGCAGTGACCCACTCTGAGACAAGCACCCTGGGAACCGACCACCATCTTCTGACCAGGCGGTGTTAGTCAGTCCACCCTGGGAACAACAGTGGGTCGGGTTTACACCTGACTACAAGATAACACAACACCACCTAGCAGAGAGGAGGTAGTGTGACATCAACCCACACCACCCAGTGTCTCCAAGACCATGTGAGATCCTTCATATCAATACCCTAGGACTAGTCACTATAACACGTGAACACCACACACCCAATGTATCCAAGACCACGTGAGGTCCTTCATGTCAACACCGAGGACAATTTACTACACCACGTGAATACCACACCACCCGGTGTCTCCCCACCACGTGAGGTCCTTCATGTCAACATCTATGGACGAGTTACTGATCCACATGGCCTATGTGACCTCACACAGTTTAGCAAGACACCAGCCCAGGCTATCAACTGCAAACTATAATAATTTGTATGAAATGGTACCTTTAAATTGTAAAAATTCCCGAATGTATAATACCTAAATGTATAATCCCAAATTATTTACTAAGTTATTCAACCATGCCTCAGTTGTTTACATTATACACGGCTGAGGTTGTAGCTCCTTCAGAGGGCGGGCGAGGTCAACTCACTAAGCACAACAGTTTATCTGACGTGGTTTCCTCTCCACTATCTCAGAATTTACCAACCGTATTGAAAAACTTTTGCTACGATCTGTACCACCATCTCCGACCTACTCCTACCCTCTGTTGCCACCCAGTCACTCCTCTCTTCTGGTAGTCCCCTGTGAGGCCCCCCTGCTCGGCCTGCTACACCGCCGGCGGCCTTACGACTGGTGTAGTGCCTACCTGGCCTGCCCTGGTGTGTCATGCTGCCCCCAGGCGAAGTCCTGCCTCATCTTCACGACACGTGGTGCCTCAACCTGTCCTCTACCCACCGCAAGCCGTGCCCACTACTGTTGCTGTGCTGTCTCCACTAGGGCTACCTATTGGACCTGAGGAGACCACCCCTGCTACCCTTACCCCACCGGCATGTCGACGCACACGCCATCACAATCACACAAAGGTATGTCCCTCAATATTGTCAATGCCTATGTGCCTCCCTCCACCCCTACTGTACCTGTCCCACCACACCATATCACCTCCACCCCCACTGTACTTCGCCACGCCTAGTACATTGGTAACCTGAGCCTGGCCGCACTGTTTGTAAACTTTGTGGTCAACCGACTCTCACACCCTCTCGACATCCTCACTTGCCCAATGACCTCCTCCTACAGGTCCCCAGACGTTACCAACACCTCTTCCCTCCCTGACCAGATATCCTCATCCTAGTGACAGGCCCGGCATTTGACATTATTAGGGACCTGCCACACTTTGCCATAAACAGATAAATTGTACCGGGAATTTTCCCCCAACACACTCATCATTCTCTCACTTTATGTAACTTGCTGACAAAACCTATGACCCTTCAATCTTACCTTAATGCATGAGGCTTCTACGCCCTTGACTCTTCAGGTTTCTACGCCCTTAACTCATGAGACATAAAGGCAAGCATGAACTTAGCACGCTTCCCCGATGGGCGCTGTAAACCCTTTGCGCTTCACTTTACACAGGATGAGGAGTGTGCCCCAAAAAGTCATAAAGGCAAGCATGAACTCTGCATGCTTCCCCGATGGGCACTGTAAACGCTTCTGAACTTCACCTTGCACAGGATGTAAAGGGGTGCCCAATAAACTAGCCCCTCGTGGGCAATCTAAAAAAATAAAAAAATACATAAAAAATCTTTCAGAGGGCAAACGGGGTCAACCAAACACGAACACCTCGCCTGCTCCTCAACCTTCTCACCTCATTGAGACAGGAGAGAGGCAAAAATATATCACTATTCATCGGTGAACACCTCACTTAAGTGTTCGCCATAAGTGTACTCAATACACTTCCCCTGGTAGAGAATTCACAATATATTCTCAACCGAACTAAGTACCTGTGTATAAGGTAATTTTATACAATAAAGAAAAAAAACAGAAAAGTGTTTACATCAGTCCTGTCACTCCAAGAGTTCCAGAACTTATTTAAAACAATTAATGTAATACCAAAGAGCTATTACATTTGGTGGCAGTGCAGTGAGACAAATAAGAAAACAATCAGAGACTCAGAAACAAATAAATAAAGCGATTCCAATGACTTAAGTGGCACTTTAAGTGAATCATCAACAAACAAGCAATTACAAGAACAATAAGTGGACAGTGGCTAGAAACACTTACAAAACATATACACAGAAAAACAGTGGTAAAAGACTTTTATAAAAGATTGCAAACACAGCAATCGAATACTCAGCTACAAAATAGACTGAAGGTTACCCCGACTGGAGCCGAGAGCAGCCGAGCCTACCCGAGTGTGGACTGAGATCACTACCAGCTAACAACACTACATCACTGGAGTTTGGAGAAGGTTGTCAAAGTGGTTCCAGACAAGCAAACAAGCCTCGTCGGTGCACAAAGACGTCAACCCCCAGGTGGATTGCCGTAAGACGTGAAGTCATCCCTACCAGAGTAGGACGTCATCGACTCCCTGACATCATCGCCAGCGCGAAACTCTACAGACTCTCCTCCAGGAGATCACAAACAATCATTATTTTACAAACTATACAACAGAAGTGAACCAGGAGTCTTCACATGTAGTCAATATAAAATAAATTACTTGCACAAATGCGCAAAGCAAAAATTAAATAAACACATTTAGAATGTACGTTTCTACTTACAAATAGATATATAATCGATACTTTAAATACTTTTTATACTTTCTAATATTAATAATTTTAATATTTTTTCTTCATTTTCATAACTCATTATTTATTTTTGCATTACTCCAAGGTGGGCAACGTAGTGAGCTTTATACAGTGAGTAGTGATAAATATTCCTATACATGGACCCTCTTCCAAAAATTGGGGTATAAGCAGGAAATTAGTGACTCAGACTCTGATAGTCAGTCACCTAAAAATTCACTGGAGCTAGTGGCAACTGATAGTGAAAATTAGCCAAATAGAATTAACACCTACTGACTCTTTAGCTAGCTGTGAAAATTTCATAAATTCTCAGTTTGAGGATTTATACAGTAGACAATTAAGGTCAGGTAACATTTAGCCATTTTACCGGTTAATAACGCTAGTGCCTTAACTAACACAACAAAAATGGCATCAGGTGGTTCTACGAACCCACCGACTTCATCGGTCTGTCAAACTGTAAAGATACATCCAAATCACATTAAAGTACAAGAGTTTACTGCAGAAGATCCAGATAATACTAGTTTAGCATTTTTGCGTAAGTGCGAAGATGTAATGAGAAATAATAATGTCACGAACGATGTAGATAAAGTCTCATACGTCCGAAGCCTCATCAAAACTGATGATTATCCAACGTTTAGGAAACAATTTTATCCTTTTTTTGGGTCAGGTACCAAAGTCCGCTTACTTGGCAGAGCGTACACGTGACAAACTGTCTTCGCACAAGACACACCAGGACAAACTAAGATAGATTTCAAAACTTATTTGGGATCCTCCGATTGGTTTGATGACAATGAAAATTTGTCTAAAAAAAATTTCTACAGGATTGTTGAGTTCCTTCAGTTTATCTTGTCATTAAATGAACCCTACACACAGAAAGCCCGAAAGAAAGAAGTTAAAGTAGGGACTAAGCTTGTAGACTACGTGGAGGAAATTGCTGAACCAGTGGAAAACCACACACACCATAACCAGTTATAAGGAACAACAAAACCGTCACCCAAGCCAAAAAAAACACATTTTTGCAAAGTCTGCAAACATAAAGGACATATCACAGGAAAATGCTGGTTTGCAGGACAAGCAGATAAACCCATCCAGACAGTGGCAAGATCGAGGAAAGGATCCTCGCAGTACATTAAAAATTCAGATAGTCCTCTCTAAACCAAAAACTCCAAAGGACATTACACAGGAAATAAAATGTCTCCAAACACTAAAGGCACTCCGAATAAATGGTGTACAGTACACCAGTCTCCACACCACAACACAGAAGATTGCAGAAATATACAGCGTATGAGGCAAGAAATTGAAATCGACGGGAGACAAGTGCACAGCCTTCAGGAAGAGGCGCGCGTTCAGCAACACGATCTAGGATAGCGTCAACGGTTCAAGAAAACAACTCTTCCGTCACCGGCTCATTAATCGCCGCGTTAAACAAAGTGGAAGTGTTGACTGTACCAGCGAGGATAGGTAACAATCACTTATCCCTAGATATAGATACGGGGGCCTGTGCTAATGTTATCTCATTAACGTCGTTCAATGAACTCAAGCTGCGATATCCTCCAAATACGTGGCCAATAAGACCTACAGACATTCCTCTGTCCGGTGTGTCAGGAATCCATTAGACATAGCGGGGGTGATAACACTACCAATCCGTTTTTCTAGGTCCAGTAAAGCGTTTCAGGCGGATTTCTACATAGTCAGTTTCTTTGCCAGCGGACGGGTTACTTGGTTTAGGCCATGCAAACTCCACATCCATTGCTTACTTCAGGTGTTCGTATAATAACTGCCTCGACAGGCACGGGGAGTCTTTGGCACTGAAGCAATTAGTTATGGAGTCACTCCCTGAAACTCCACCTAGTAGCTCAAAGGACATTCCTGATGAAAGCGGCGCGAACTGGATTCTAACGCCTGCTGTGCTATCTGGTACAACGGTTACATAGCCAGGAACTAACTAGAGTCACAGTACGCTTGCCAAATGTGAGTGAAGGAACAGATGTTGTGTGTCTGAGTGAAAGCTCACGAGTGAAAGGTTTGTCACTTGAGTCTACCTAGCACAATTAGAATAGGTAGTCTCACAGATGTCCTCGTTCTCAACAGAACTGGGGACCCATAACCTAAGAAAGGTATTTGTTTAGGCAATTTCTTGCTTACGACAAAGCGGTCGTCAGAGCCAATAGAATTAAATAAAGGGGGAATCGAACGAAAATCACATATTGTAGATAAAATAGCGTTGATAGCACCACACGTGAAAGTAGTCGATCATCCTTAAGGCAAAAGTGATCTTTTAGAATTACTAGTCTAGTTCAAGGAAATCATAGCATTGCCTGAGAACCCCTAGGTAAAACAACGTTGACAAAACATCATATTCAACTCGCCGGACACTAACCCAATCTACATTCCAGCATATTGGCACCCCACAGCAGAAGGGCGGTAGTCCAACAGATAGTACAAGGGATGAAGGAACAAGGTGATCCAACCTTCTCATCACCATGGAACTAGTCTTTATTCCTAGTTCCCAAGAAGGATGGAGGATGGAGACCACTCATAGATTTCGACGAGTCAACCAGGCAACTGGATCAAACAGGATCCCAATGCCTGTTCTAACTAATTTTCTACAGTCTCTAGGAAAGACAACACCGTCTTCAGTAATCTAGATTTACTTAGCGGGTACTGGCAAATCCTTACATGAGGAATCCCGCGAGGTAACGGCGTTCAGTACACCAATGGGTTATTTCGAATTTAAGAATGCCATTTGGCCTAAGAAATGTGCCAATAACATTCCAAAGAATGATAAATACCTTGTTCGCTGGAATGATAGGTAACACAGCCTATGTCTATCTAGACAATCTTATCATAGTAAGCAAAGATGTACAAAGGCATTTAAAGAAACTACAGAAGTTTTCACAAAACTTCAAATAGCTGGATTGAAAGTGAAACTTTCCAAATGTGAATTTCTTAAATCCCAAATCCAATTTATTGGACACGTAATAGATGGCAATGGTATACACACAGATTACAAGGTAAGGGCGGTGAAGCAATTCCCTTGTCCCAAGAACGTGGATCACCCTCGTAGTTTCCTGGGATTATCAGGATATTACCGTTCATTCATTGAAGGTTATGCCAAATTAGCCTCACCACTCACTAAACTCCTCAAAATGGATGTAGAGTATCCATGGAATAATGAACAAGAGGGCAGTTTAATGCCCCTGTAGCGCCCCTCACGAACGCACCAGTGTTGGCCTTTCCGGACTACACAAAACCATTTACCATGTGCACTGATGCCTCAGGCCTAAGTTTAGGGCTGTGCCTCATGCAACTGATCATCAAGGAAAATGGCGGGTAATAGCATACACCGTAGCACTCTCAAAGATACAGAAACACGCTATTCAGCTATTCACTTGGAAGCATTAGCTGTAGTGTGGGCTCTCAAGAATTTTCGATCTCTTTTGGGATATCCGATCAGTCCACACAGTTCATGTGGCCGTGACAGAATTATTTTATGGAAGAACTTATCAGGGCGTTCAGCGCGCTGGTATCTAACCACATACAGGAGTTCGCACACGACTTCAAGTATTTGCCGGCCGTGCGAACGTGGTAGCTGATTCGCTATCCAGACACATAGCTCCTGTCACAACACTACCTACGTTCACCCTGTCACAGCTAAGGGCGGAACAATTACTACCTCAACCACTCTCACAGCGTGAGCTGTGGCCCGACATACAATATCGCTCAGAGAAAACACAAAAGTCAATTTCAAATTGTTATTCCTACATCAATAAAGGAAAACATCCTCACCCTCTTCCATGATACATCGCAAGCTGGTCATCCAGGGCGAAACAAGGGAACATCGATGGATCCTCCCCAATCTTTAGAATACCCGACGCCGGAACGTCCATGGATACAGTTGCGATGGATTTATTGAAACAACCAAAAAGACATCAAGGCTCTAGGTATGTACTTGTCTGCGTTGATCATTTATCTAGATTTGTGGTATTAGCACCATTGCAGAAAAGTCGGCCGAATTAGTGGCCTGCGTGTTAGTCACTCCATCTCATCTGTCCTTTTCTACACCTATAGTGATACTCTCAGATAACGGGGCAGAATTAAGAATCAACTCTTATCAGAATATGTCAACAATATGACATCACACAAACCTTCACAACCGCCTAAAATCCATCTTAAAATGGGTTGGTCTAACGTACAAACGAAAAACTCTTGAGATTTTCCGACATGTGGTGAATGCAATGCATAGTTCTGGGTGGATTGGCTTGCACAAGTTGCAGCGTCCATCAATGAATCTATAAAGTTTTACAGGCAAATTGACATACAAAATAATTTACGGTACCGATAAACGCTTGCCATATGATCTACTAGTAGGAAATCCTCAACCTGTGCACAATATGGATGACTATGCCAAGAAGCAAATCAATGTTTTTACAAGCACCCTTGGAAAGTACGAAATAGCAGCCTCATGTGCTGAAATGATTAGCAAGCAACAAAAAAATGCAAAGCCTATAACAATGATAAAAGCGCCGGATCGCATATAAAACTCTTGCCTAAATTCACAGGTCCCTGCGTGATTAAAGAGAAAAGAACATGGAAACAAATTCCATGTAGTTTAGCCAACGACAAATTTCAGAACATAGTACAAGTAGATAGAGAAAAAAAGTCACCAGAGACTTAGTAGGGATCCCAATGTAAATCAAATACATCCTACTTCTACTAACAGATGCTCAACAATAGAACAATAGACAATACACATCATCAAAAACTACGATCAGCAAACATTAATTATCCTCGCCCTTTCAGGCATGGCGGATATTGCTACTGTTGGAATGGAAGCAATTTAATACGTCTGGCTCGGGCACCGTTGCTGGTGCATGGTTTAGTGAGCATGCCTGTGCACCTGAGGTCAATAGCGTCCACATTGAAACAGCTACACATCCTGCAAGATCTCGAACAACAGTCTACCATCTCTACAACCCTTCAACAAACCATCCCACTTCAGAAAGCCAGTATGAAAAGTCTACTCAGGCGTGTAAGGCACTTCGGCTACCATCCTGAAGACATCGGGAAGAATAGTACATTCTCAGCGGCATCAAAAACGTGATCTATTTAATTTGGTTGGTAATAAGTAACACCCTGTTTGGTACGGCAACCGCCGAGGTGTAGCTAAACTAGGGCAACGAATGAACGCAGTTCAGAAGCGGTTATAAACAGAATAGGACCATTGCACAGTTCACTACAAGGCCGTACAAACTCTGAACTCTCCAGATGAACGCTATTGTTGATGAAATTAATCAACAACGTGTTGTCCATGGATTCACACAGTCAGTGTCTCCACTAGAATGGCAGCTCTGCTTTACAGAATATATGCATGCAGCTGAAGCCTCTGCGCAAGCTTTTTCACAGATACCAATGATAGGCTCATAGCTGATTTAGTAAAATGCAGGTATAGGTCGTGTAAATGCACAATTGTTGCCACGGTTGGTCAACTTATTGCCGCTAGCTGAAACGGCTATCATCTAACTCCGATCTTTCAGGAGCATGACATGGAATATTATTACGCCTTATTGGAGCATCCTTAACGCATGAAATACTATACACATTCCACTAAATCCTAAGTTTAATGCAGGCATTTGGAACCATTTCCATTGAGGCGAATGACGATCTTTGGTTTTTAACAACTGAACTAATAGTGGTTTCAGAAGATTTTCGTTAGTTGCTGTCACTTTCACCCTGGCTGCAGAAGCTACCTTGAACTAGCTATATTACAAACTAATGCTCTGCAGGTTTGTGTTTCACGTGCATGTCAATAATGTGCAATATATTTTTTTTAAACAAACCAGTGTGATACTCATGTGTCAGGATGTAAGTAAACATTTAGTAGTAGAAGGTTACCATGTAGCACCAGACTATTGTGAGCTCAGCAGTAATGCAATCGCCTACTCGCCACCATCTTGCATTTATATCAAATATTACTTCTGAACTGGTACATACCATTTCAGCAGTCTTCAAATTGTATCTGATAAGCGCAAACTTCCATCTTAAATTTATGAAACATAGTTTCCGACTTACAGGATTCTCTTCCTTTATATTTATCTTCTGGTATAATCCTGCCTGGTTTCATTATTCCTGCCTTCATATTTATCAGTTTCTTAATTGTTATGATAATTAGTTTCAGAAAGATTTCTTCTAGGTACACAATAGTTTCTACGAAAACTTTCCGGGAAGAATTGCAAAAGCATGTGCAAGAAGCAAAAGTTTAGCTAAAGTACACTTTATTTTAACAAGGTTAGGTACACCTAGAATTTAAACAGTGAGTTCTCAGTTGGAGGTGGCGGAGCGGTGCACTTTGTATAAAAATTCATCCAAATGTATGATTATGACAGTGCCGGTAATGCTTCTTTGGGAAACAGTAGCTGGAGTGGAAACATCAATGTCCCAGACTCTATTACCCTGCCCTCTGCCAAACAAACGAGTAAGCTGAATCTACTCTCTCCCAAGGAACCATTGAAATCCGTCGAGGACCAGTTTAATTGGATGATGAAGTACTGTACAGTAGACAGCACGGTCCCAACATTCAATTCCGACAAGGTAAGAACCGGAACTTTATCAAGTGTCATACTCCTGAAGTATATGAAACCCTTAGTACTGTTGGCTTTGAAGGGGTTGTCCTGGTGCCACCCCACCCCCACCCCCCCCCCCAGTAGAAGCTGATCAATGTTGCCACATCCTAGTGAACCGTTTCCCCTATACGCTGACATCGGAGATGAGCGCTCACTTTAATTCTAATATACTCAGTATACGTCGACATTACAGGGGAAAAAATCCACAAGCCGCTGTTATTGTCAAGCGGAAGGGAAGGGTATGCCCAACCACTGTGGAAGCCCATCCAATCCTTCCATGGCTTTATGCAGAACCCTATCATCCTGGGCCTGCATTTTGTGTTATCTGCTCTCATTGGGGTCACACCTTCACTGCCTGCTGCCGACGTGATCGTCCCAGATGTCGCTTCTGTTCACGTAACCACAACTCCACTGCCTGTGCCCAGAAAATAAAAGACCACCTTAATAGGGGTTAAGTGGGCTATGTAGTTGATTCCAGGTGCTGTAACTGTTGCGGCCGGCACAATGCTGACTCACGGCAGTGCCCCAGTCGCCCGTCTGTCTCAGGGAAGAGGCTTCCCTGAGGGCCGAGTCTACAGCGCCCCCAGTCTACTGGGACACCTGCCCCTGCCACTGCCTGGCTTCACCAGGCTGCACCACAACAGCACCTACCGTTCCCTAACTCAACCAAAGCTGAGCCTCCTCCACGTCTCTTCTCTGACGCTGTCAAGCCTCGTGCTCACACCAGTGACCCCCTACAACCCCGTCTCTACTCTGAAGCTGTCAAGCCTCGTGCTCCCTCGTGCTCAACACCAGTGCCCCCACAACCTCCAGTGACATGACACATATCATGTCCCTCTTCCAAGAATTTGCCAGTCATGTTGAGAAACTCTTCGTTACACTCTGTACCATCATCTCCGACCTACACCGCCAACTCTTGCCCTCTGCTGCCACCCAGTCACTCCCCTCTTCTGGTTTGAGACAAGCTGGTAGTCCCCCTGTGAGCCCCCCCTGCTGACGGCCTGTGTGTACTGCTACCCCAGAGCCAAGCCCTGCCTTATCTTCACGTCACGTGGTGCCTCAACCTGTCTATCCACCGCAAGCCACGCCCGCTCCTGTGTCTGTGCTGTCTCCACCAGGGCTACCTATTGGACCTGAGGACTCCACCCCCGGCTATGCATACTCCACCGACATGCCGGCACCTAAGGACCATCCTTCCACGTCAGGGGTACACATGTACCCAACCGGCTCACCTGTAATCAGTCTAATACACCACAATGGATAGCAATGCAAAATAAGTTTGGTGCCCTCAAAACCTACGCCTACACTGAAGATGTCGACGTGCTGTGCCCACAAGAAACGCGGTGTGCTGTTGGTACCTATGTGCTCAGTGGCTACACATGTGTTGAGAGCCCATCCACCTCTGTTATTCGTATCGATGGACTACCATGAGGCCATGCACGTGGACTGCGGATCTACGACAAGAAGGATGTCCCCTACCAACCTCTCGACGTCCCCCTTGATAACTACACCACCGAAGCACACGCCATCAGAATCACACTAAAAGGTATGTCCCTCAATATTGTCAATGTCTATGTGCCTTTCTACACCCCTACTGTACCTGTCCTACCACACCATATCACCTCCACCCTCACCCTCCTTGTGGGGGACCTCATTGCCCGACACCCCAGTCTCGGCTCCCAGGGGCCCCACTCAAACTCCCAGGGTAACTCCTGGCTCTCCTACCTACAAACCACTGATGACCCTGTACGTCTTCTCTACCCTCCATCACCCACCCACATCGGGGGAGGGAAACTTGACTGCATCGCCCTCTACTCTGACCCACACCGCCCACACTCCACCCGCAGCCTCCACTCCCCCCACAGTGACCATTTCCCTATCTACACTACCCTCCAGTACGTGAGAATACCCCCACCCCACCCAAGGGCCCTAGGCTCAGCCTACCCCCTGCCAACATACCTGCCTTCATCACTACCATTGCTGAATGGTTTCAGGGTTACACTGTCACCACCGCAGACCAACTCTACCTTGATCTGTCCAAACAATGCATTGACCTCCTCCTCCCTTACCCAAAATCCAGCAGCCCTAACCTCCAGCCCAGGAGTCAGTGGAATGTTAACTGCGACCCTCATGTTTAGTCTATCCGAGTATGGCACCATAGCACCGACTAGCTGTTGACCACTGGAAGAAATCTCCCAGCTCCCCTGACGCTCTACGCTTCCTGATGCGCACAAATAAAGAGCTCCAATCTGCCATCACTCTCGCACGAGAGAAGCAGTGGTTTGATTTTGCTTCTTCTATTGACCAGTCTACATCTACAGGTGATATATGGTGCACCATTAACAGTGCTCTGGGCACCAACGCCAGACCCGCGCTTCAACCCAGACCAGCTGCCTCAGCTGAGGCGCTCTCCCAGACGTGGCAGGAGGCCGCCTCCATGGATGCGCTTGCACCCGCTGTATGAGACCTCACCCTCGCACTGCAACCACAACGCCGACAGCGCATCTCCGAGTACCAAGACCTATCTGCTGACACTGAAGTGCCTTTAACACAGTGTGAACTACTAAATGCTGTTAAGCACTGTCGGTCCACCGCCCCTGGCGATGACGGCGTCACATATGATGTGCTAAATGCCCTTATTGCCACCCCTGGTAACCCCCTGCTCTGTCTATTTAACCACTCTTTTGATACTGGACAGCTGCCTCACTTATGGAAGACTGCCTGTCGCGATCCCAATATCCTTTATACCTGGGGAGTGAAACCTACCCCAAGTTATTATCAAATAAAGGAACAAATAGGGAACACGGCAAGAATTGTCCCCACAAAAACCTACTCAACTAAATGTATTTGAATAAGTAAGAACAGTTGAAATAAGTTAATCACAAAAGGGAAGATAATTAATTAATTCAATTTATGTTCTAAAGGGAGTACTGACAAGCAAACAAGAATTTAAGGGAATAATTGATTATATATTAAAATAAGAGTGCTGCCGGAAGGGTTAGACCAAACGAATACTGCTTAACATAACTATTACACAGACATACAAAATATATATATATATATACAACAATCCCTACAAAATAGTTATTTCCTACCAAACAGGAGATTCCTTACCACCAGGATCCCTTCCTATGCCTAACTAAACGTGTCACTAATACCTGATACCCCTAGGGCATTGCAGAAGACTGGATAAGGCACTAGACAAGGGTCAAGGCTGGAGAACGAATGGACACGTCTACCATATGCCACGGTTTTTCGCTACTGGGGAAGCGTGGGCCACGCCGTGGAGGAGCGCATCTCATATCACATGATCCAGGACATTTGCTAGATAATTTATATAATTAATTAACACTACTCTTGATTTGACTTAACAGAGTAACACAATGATGCATATTAATAACATACATAATATAATAAGTACAATTAATAAGTTAATAGCTTGTGTGAAATGGAGGCGTGAACATATGCCTCATGCTATGCGAGTTCCCGAGCACCACAGGCACGTGACACCTCCCCCAAAAAAGTGAGCTTACAACTAACTGGAAGCGAAAATGGATATACAGCTACACAGTGAAAGTAATAACTAGCACAATCAGTTTAAATCAATATGAAGCAAAATAATTCATAATATAAACACAAGATACTCAATGACAATAAAACAAAAAAATAATTTGCATATAGACATAGTTTCTAAATAATCAGACTCGAGAAAGTGCACCAGCCAACACGTTCTCTCTTCCGCGGATATGGGAAATGTTCAAGTTATAGGGCTGAAGTGATAGTGCCCACCTCAAAAGTCTTTGGTTGGTATGTTTCATCTTGTCAACAAAAGTAAGTGGGTTATGATCAGTGAACACTTGAACGGGATAAGCAGTGCTGCCAATATATACTTTGAAGTTTTCTAGTGCCATGATCAGTGATAAAGTCTCCTTTTCAATGGTGGCATAGTTTCTTTGATATTTGTTAAATTTTCTAGAAAAATAGCCCAGCGGATGAAGCACTTGATCACTCTCACCCTCTTGCAGAAGCACAGCACCGGCACCAATTTCACTGGCGTCGACATGGACACTAGGGTGTGTCATAGGAGGGAAGATCAGCTAAAACTAATGGCCCATCACTTTTTTGGTAGATTTTAGTGTATATAAACAGAAAAAAATTTCAGTTTCAATATTTTGCAACCTTTTGTTAGGTAAATTTTAGCGTGAAATTTATCGAAAATCTAACGTACAGCTGCATTAGTGCATTACAATTAAATAGTGAACATTGCTTTCTGATTTCACTCTTTAACAACCCAACTAACAATATTTTTTTCTGTTTCAGATTCTGATGCATTTATAAGTTGATAATATTTGCGATGGCTGCTTGTGTCAGGACGAGGAACCAAAACTCCAGCCATCTCAGTCACTATCTTGGATCTGGGAGAGAGCTCCTGAAGTCGGAGATGCCTACATTGAGAGATGCTTTGAGATACGGTGTTTTAATCAGGCAAATCAGTGAAAAGAACCAAAGAACTTACACAAACAAAGACATTGCCAGTGATATGACCAAAGCTGTCTTGGCACAGTACACTCTGGCTAACGCTCAGTTCAAGCCTCCAGTCATAACAAGTCAGAAGAAGATTAGTGAGAGACTGCTAGCCAGTTGGGAAAAGGCAAGAGATATCTCTCTTGAGAGAGGAAAACTTGCAGTTAAGGACAGCTTTGCCAAGCAACTGGACCAGTTATTTGACATAATTACTTGCAAGTGCCCAATTGTTCTCTGTCCTGAGTTTGGATGCGATCGTGACTGTAAATCCGAGGCCCACATCTCCTGTATTTGCAAGCGTGAACTGAAGGTTCCTGTGATCGAACTGGCATTTGTCAAAGCACAGAGAGAGAAGACTGGCAGTATAGGGGCTCTCATGATTTCTAGCCAAGATAATCCGGAGTCCAAGAGACAGGAGGCTGCCACAGAGAGACAGAAGAGGAGAAGAGTTGCCGAGGAAAAGAGACTTGAGAAGGCCCAGGGTGAGGTAAAAAAGGCCGATGATTGGAGTCAAGCTGATTCAGAGTTTAATGACTTCCCCATGGCTGATCCGAGTGCTGACCAGGAGAATGGTGACTTTGTCCCTAACCCAGAAAATAATGATCCCAAACCTTCCAGGCATAAGATTCGAAATAGGAAAGATATCCCGAGCATAGCTCTGGCCAGCATGCGACACCACACTGGTCTCAGAGAAACTGCAGAGATAGCAACAGCTGCCTGGATTGACGGTGGTTTGATAACACCTGATGATGTTCACCTGGTGATTGATCATAACAAAGTAAGGAGAGCTCAGGAGAAACTTGTCAGTAACCTAGAAGAGGAGTTTGATAAGGGGATAAGAGAAAATGGAATCAATTGTTTGTTCTTTGATGGGAGAAGGGATGACACTAAAGTGTTCATGAAAGTTGGATATTCTGACAAGTTGTTCCCTGCCATGGTGAAGGAGGAACACTACTCCTGCTGCAGTGAACCAGGAGGGAAGTATTTGTGGCATTTCACTCCAGAGAAAGATGACATCAGGAAACCAGCTGAGATAGTGGCAGATAACATTGTGAACTGGCTCAGAGAGAGGAACGTAGACCAGACCCTGCAGGCCATTGGAGGGGACAGCACCAACACGAACACAGGGTGGCAAGGGGGGTCATACAGTGGATAGAGCAGAAGATTGGGAGGAAGCTGGTCTGGATTGTTTGTGACCTCCACACCAACGAGTTGCCACTCAGACATCTGATCCAGGAGCTGGATGGCAAGACTCTTTCAAACAACAGATGGTCTGGTCCTCTTGGCAAGATGCTGGACTCTGCCACTGAGTTAGAAATAAATCCGAGCTTTGAAAAAATCACAGTTGGCCCTCCACTCGTTGAGCTTGCACATACTGTCATTGACGACCTGAGTACTGACCAGTACTATGGTTACATGATTTGCAGTGCCATCAAAACTGGGGTCATGCCTGATAGACTTGCTTACTTGCAGATAGGTCCAGTCTCACATTCTAGGTTCTCTTGTCAAAAACTTCAATCTTTCATTTTCTATTTTGCAGTATGCATCCACCAAGAATTGCTGGAAGAGTCGCCTTCCAAGCAAGAGGTAGTTCCCTTCTCTGCACATAATATGGAAAGAGTAAAACTGCAACTGTGTGACTTTCCGACCATTTCTCCCTTGCAAATATATGTGATAGCCGTCTGTTCCATATGGAAAAAACAATGGATACATCAAACGATCATAGGATCGATGTAGCTCTGAAATTCTCCTCAATCCACCTTGTTTCAACTGAAGAACAATATCTCTACTTTCTGTAGGCTCATTTGACATTAAAATTGCAACTTCAGCCCCTGTTGGTGCATTAAAACGCCGAGCATGTTCTCCCTGGGCATGCTTATTTTCCCAAATTACAAACCTAACCTAACCTAACCTAACCAAAGTGTCCAAAAAGTAAACTTGAATGTATCTTGCTCTTCTATCTTCAGGAGGCATCAGTGACCCAAGTTGATGGTAAATTTGACCTTAGATTCTTACAGATGGATTCCAACCTTGGACAGAGAGTTGTACTCCCTGAGTCTTGACAAAAAGTGTTTGCTGAATTGACTTTCCCCAGTGAACAGTTCTTCAAATAACTGAGGCAGAGGTGGAAATTGATCCAGTGTAACCTTTCCATTTCCACAGCACATTCCTAGTGATTCTCCAGTAAATTTCTTAGCGCCACACTGACAAAGTTTGGTCATTTCTCCAATTGCAGCCTTGTTACATGGGTCATTTTTGTCATACAGTAATGCAGAACGTTTAGCATTTTGAATCTCACGTTGTCTTAAATTTTGATACCTGTTTCTATCAGCAATCAAACGCTGTTGTCTCTCTTCTTCAGACTCATTTCCTCTTGCAACCATATGGCGAAATGTATCAGCAATCAAACGCTGTTGTCTCTCTTCTTCAGACTCATTTCTTCTTGCAACTATATGGCGAAATGTATCAGCAATCAAACGCTGTTGTCTCTCTTCTTCAGACTTATTTCTTCTTGCAACCATATGGCGAAATGTATCAGCAATCAAACGCTGTTGTCTCTCTTCTCCAGACTCATTTCTTCTTGCAACTATATGGCGAAATGTATCAGCAATCAAACGCTGTTGTCTCTCTTCTCCAGACTCATTTCTTCTTGCAACTATATGGCGAAATCTATCTTGCTCCTGTCTTTCTTAATGCTCACCCAAGGTTTCATTTTGCCGAGACTCTGTTTGCCTCTGTCTTTGCCTAGAAAGTCGTTCTTCCCTTGCATCACAGCTTTCAGATTGACGACGAAGCCTCATCCTTTGTGCATGTGGAGTATTTGCATAACTGGACTTTTTTTTCCGTGGCATAATGGATGTCTGAAAAAAAATAAATAAATGAAAATGTTAAAAAAGTAGAGGCATTAACTAATAATTTTTCTTGCCATAATTCTAGTGATGTTTTGTCATAGATAAAATGTCTAAATTTGTCAAATTTTTCTATAAAAGAGAGGTAATTTTTGTTGTTGTTTTACGTTTAATTAATAGACAACCCCCGTGATAATAGAGGTTCCAATACTCAAGTTATGGGCTTCCAAAATTTTCAATATAGGGGGGTTTAGCCCCCATTAGGGTGTCTTAATATTATTGAAATTTGCTGATATTTTGTGAATAGGCATCATTTCTAGTCATTTACCGATGGTTTAAATTTCATTTAAATTGAAGGGAAAAAATTTTCAGTGGGGGGTTTGTGCCCCCCGGGGACCCCCTTTGATCAAAATGAAATATACTTATCCAAGTACCCTGGGTAATGTAGTTTCAGAATATATATGGTTATGGGGGTCTATCTCCAAAACCCTAGGAGGAGTTCGTGAACAAACAGACAGACAGACAGAGGCTACAACTTTATATATATATAGATATATATATTTTTTTTACGGGGATCAGCCCACCAGGGCACAGGTCACTGACCCACATCGGGGCATAGGGAGCGAAAATGTCTGTTTGTGTGTGTGTGTTTTTGTTTGTGTGTCCGCACGAGAATCTCGGAAACTACTTTACCGATCTGTAGTGATGATGGATGGTGTTATATGTAGTGATGATGATGGATGGTGTTATATGTAGTGATGATGATGGATGGTGTTATATGTAGTGATGATGATGGATGGTGTTATATGGTGATGATGGATATGTAGTGATGATGGATGTTGTTATATGGAGTGATGATGGGTGGTGTTATATGTAGTGATGATGGATGATGTTATATGTAGTGATGATGGATGATGTTATATGTAGTGATGATGGATGTTGTTATATGTAGTGATGATGGGTGGTGTTATATGTAGTGATGATGGATGATGTTATATGTAGTGATGATGGGTGGTGTTATATGTGGTGAAGATTAGACAATAAAGTAATAACAGTTTAATGCTAAAAATATACTTTGCTGTACCGTTGTAGTGAAAAACATGGTGGAACTTACATACACCGTTAATGAACTATTGATGGGAGAAGAAGTCTTGGGGACTGAACAGTGAGACAATGTAACTTGACAAAACCTATGACCCTTCAGGCTTTTACGCCCTTAAGGCACGAGTCATAAAGGCAAGTATGAACTTTACATACTTCCCAGATGGGCGCTGTAAACGCTTCTGCGCTTCACCTTGCACAGGATGTAAGGGGGTGCCCAATAAACTAGCCCCCTCGGGGGGCAAATCTGAAATCTGAATAATAATAATAATAATAATAATAATAATAATAATAATAATAATAATAATAATAATAATAATAATAATAATAATAATAATAATAATAATAATAATAAAGAACCATAAAGAAATACATAAATGAAAAAATATCAAAAGTGAGAAACATTATATGTATGTTGCGTTGTCACCAGTAAGAGAAACAATTGAGACCCTGCAATTGTGTGTATATGAGGCAGAAAGTCAGATCAGCAACCTGGGACTTGCTCACAATTTTCGTGATGCCATATGGTAGCAGGGTCTACCATTAGACAACACATTATGCTTCCAATATCTTCCCAGGCAGTAATACCTCCCTGTTTGGTATCTGCCAACTACCCTCTACTACCTACTACTGTATTCTAGGTTGTAGAAATTTACTCTTTGACAACTTTAGCTTTAAATTAGCTGCTTGTAGTCTGGCTAACACATGCTCCAGTCTCAGAAGGTGTAAGGACACGTCTGGAAGCATGACAATTATATCATCCCGTTACAGGATTACTTCTGTCCCTAGAATTGAGTGAAAAATAATAGTCATTTATCCTGAGAAAGTTATTGGGCTGCTATGAAGACCAAAAGGCATGCATAGAAATTCCCAATGTCTCGACTCTTTTCGTATAATGTCACTTGACAGAAACCTGATATCATGTCAAGGGTCGAGAATACTAAAGTATGTCCAAGACTCTTTAAAACGTCTTCTAACACTGGTAACGGAAAGCAATCAGGGATTGTTACCTGGTTAAGACAGTGATAGTCTACACAAGGCCTCCAGGTACCGTCTGGCTTGGGGACAATTAATAAAGGAGATTTCCAAGGTGAATTAGAAGCTTGAATTACCCCCTGTGATAGCATATCCTCCACACACTTCTCTACCGTGGCTCTCTGTGAATAAGGGAACCGATATTCAGGTCTGTGGATAAGGGTAGTGCTGGGTTGCAGATTAATGTAGTGCTGAACAAGATGTGTCTGTTCCAGAGATTCCCCCTTTTAGTGCTAGTGCAAACCTGTATTTCTTGAGCAAGTTTAACAGTGTAGGTAAGGCCTTAGTGAATCCTACCGGATGCACGTGGCTAGCATCTATCATGGACAATGTTGCTGGAGCTTTGGTTACAGAACTCTGTTCAGTATCATATTGTGTGGTGAGAACGTTAGGCACTGCGTTAACAATGTTGACTCGAAAATCATTGATTTCTCTATCCTGAACGACTCCTTTCAATATAGAGAATGCAACAATTCTCGTACCACTTCGGAGACGTTGGTGGAATGTGGATTTACTGGCCAGGTAAAATTTCACAATCCCATCATGACTCTGGTGCAGTGTGCGATCAGCAAAAATCCCTCAAGCCTCACCGTGGATGGTTCTACTAGACAGCGTATCTTATTCCTAAGGTTAGTAGGGTCGAATCCATGCTGCTCCAACCATTTAGTATCTAACATTACAGAATCTTTGGTTAACTGGTCAGGCAGGATATGTACATTTTTAACAAGTTTTCCAGGGCATAACTCTGAAAAATAATAAGCATTGGCTAAGCGACCATCACCCACAGTTAGATTGGCGGCCGACTGTAGTTTGTTTGTATTCGAGAGGGCCTGTCTGTTAATTTTATTTGGGATAGGAACCTTGGTTGCTACAGACGACGAATCGATCATCCTGCAATTCCAAACTGGGTTAGGAGGGTGACGGACATAAGCTGTCAAGCTAAATATGTCCTGGTTAACTGTAATTTATACTCATGAGAACCACTACTATCTTGTAGGCCTTCATGGTCGGGAAACCCATCAATAAATGTCCAGGAATGGTAATTCCTTCAGCTTCATAGGCTAAACCAGTAATGTATGTATTCCCTAACCTAACCTTAAGCTGTATGGTATCCATAACCTTGACCCCCTGGGCTATCAATATCAATAATATACCATATGACAATTGCGTGTCAACCCATGAGGACGTGTCATTATCTAAGGCTGCTACAACATGGGAATCTATAACATATAATTCGGCCCCTGTATCTATGACGAAATTTTTTTTAAAAACGAAAAACAATGAGAATATGGTCAGAGTCCCAGACTTTCGATCAGCAGATCATCAGGAGTTAAGAAGGTACCTAGGTGAGGTCGCCTGGGAACAGTCAGGTCAGTCCGCGGTAGGAACGGGTGAGGTCACCGACGACACAACAATTGATCATGACTATAATATATTCACGAGTATGCTACATAAAGCACAAGAACAAAATATACCACACAGAAAAATTAGGTCAAATAAGATTGAGCCAAGGTGGATGACCAAAAAACTTAAACATGACATAGGAATAAAGAAAGGAATTTATAAGAAATTTAAGGGACGGGAGGAGCATCTCAGAAATTGGTATAATGAACTATCTAGGAATGTTAAGAAAAATGTAAGGAAGGCAAAGAGGGACTACGAAATCAGGATAGCAAGAGAATCCAAGGCGAATCCCAAGGGATTTTTCCAGGTATATCAGACAAAGGTCAAGAACAAAGTGGGGCCTTTAAAGTCAGAGAGAGGGGAAGTGATCGGTGATAGTGAGAAAATAAGCAAAGCATTAAACAGCTACTTCTTATCAGTTTTCACAGAAGAAATTCATGAGGAAATGCCAGAGGTGGAACTGATATTTAGGGAAAATGGAGAAGAGAAATTAAAGAATATTACTATCAGAAAAGAGGATGTTCTTAAAAAGATAAATAAATTAAAGAAGACAAAATCCCCAGGGCCGGATGAAATTTTCCCTCGAGTTTTAAAAGAGTGTAAGGAACAGATTAGCGGACCCCTCGAAAATTTATTTACAAAATCATTAGAAAGGGAGTTGTGCCAGACTTGTGGAAACAGGCAAATGTAGTACCCATATTCAAAAAGGGAGACAGAGCATCAGCGTCAAATTACCGGCCGATTAGTTCGACATCATTTGTGGGGAAATTTTTTTTATCAATTATAGCAAATAGCATCCGATCGCATTTAGAGAAAAACAAATTAATCTACGACTCTCAACATGGATTTATGAAGGGAAAATCTTGTCTAACAAATCTGCTGACGTTTTGTAGGAAAGTCTTCGAGGTAGTAGATAATGACGAAAATTATGATGTTATTTACTTAGAATTTAGCAAAGCGTTTGACAGAGTACCGCATCAGAGGCTTCTGAGAAAAGTTAAGGCTCATGGTATTAAGGGGAATGTTTTAAATTGGATAAAATCATGGCCCACCGATAGTACACAGAGAGTCAGCATAGATGGTGTTAAATCTGAGTGGGGCTGTGTAACCAGTGGGGTTCCCCAGGGGTCAGTATTGGACCCACTCTTGTTCATAATCTACATAAACGATCTAGATACTGGGATCAGCAGTGACATAAGCAAGTTTGAGGATGACACCAAAATAGGGTGGCAAATTAATTCAGGGCAGGATGCAAACGCACTAAAGGAGGACTTAAATAAACTGCAGGAGTGGTCAGTAAAATGGCAAATGATATTCAACACCAGCAAGTGCAGTCTACTAAATATTGGAAGAACAAATACTTATAATGTATACAGCCTTAACAACATCAACCTAGAGAAGTCGACTTATGAAAGAGAATTAGGGGTACTTGTAAGCCCGGACCTATGGCCTAGAAAACAGTGCAATAATGTTCGTAATAAGGCAAACAGAGTATTAGGTTTTATATCTAGAAGTGTAAGTAATAAGAGTGCGGAGGTCATATTGCAACTATATCTTGCGCTAGTCAGGCCGCACACGCATAAGGTCTAGGGTTCGAGTCCTGGCTGGTGAGGTCCTTGATTGTATGTTCAAGTCCGAGTGTTATATGGACTAAAAATGAATTATATATGGTACCTCGAGTTTCATACCAGCTGGAATCGGTAAAATGCTGCTCCCACCACATAAGTGGCACAGGCAATCCCAAATGGGAGGTTCATGGCGCCATCAGCTCGATGAACAGGCTTAGTGTGAAATATAACATAGTCTAGGAATGCTTTTAGTGTCCTTGTGGCATGTTTGGTAGCGTTCCCTGGTCACACGCATAGGTCTCGGGTTCGAGTGCTCGAGTCCTGGCTGGTGAGGTCGTAGATTATATGTTCAAGTCCGCGTGATATATGAACTAAAAATGAAGTGTATATATATATATATATATATATATATATATATATATATATGTAATGGCCCCTGTCTCATCAACAAAAAGTATTATATAAATGGGTTCTTTACATTTGATTTATATTCGAATTCACCCTTTGTAAGTTTCCACTAACTATGAGGAGGACATAAACTGATCACATGAACGGTAGCTTCCCCAAGAGGGAGACGCCCATTTGACTATAGGTCGGCAATTATGTAAGCGCGCACCAATAGATGCCCTTAGTCAGTCTCACTCACAAACTAATATCGAACGGACGTTGATTCACGTCTGGTTACATAGACGCCATCCCTTTCTCACCACACTCATAAATAGTGGAACTTATGGTTGAGCTACACTCAGGAATTATACAAATAATACTTTTTAATAAGAGAAGAAACTTCAATTGGGTTTCGTTACTAAAGCCCAATATAATATATGTGTACCAACCTAGTTAACTTGGAATTAACCAGCCGGTTCATATTGGTGGCAGCTCGTGTGGGTATGAAAACGACATATTAGTCTACGTAAAAGGTGCCAGTGTTTGTAAAAACAAGAAAAACAAAAAACAGTGACGTGTTACAAACAATCCTAGTGTTAAGACTATATCCAATATTGAGACGATATTTAGTGAGTGCTTCTCATTCTGTCGCCCAGAATGGGTGCAGAATTATTAAAATAACCAAAACTGAGTTATTATATCATACAGCCTGTTGGAATCCCTGTTAGTAACAAGTGTGGCCCGTCAAAGAAAGCATCATGTCAGCGGTCTACCCGTTTGTGTGGTCTACAGTGTTGCAGACATTCTCATAAACTTTCGGGGTTTACTAACAAGCAGGCCTTTCACAAGTGTCTCGACGGCTGTGTGGTTTCGCGATCGTTGATTGCAGTATTTCCGGTGTCATCAGACAGTCCTCCATATATACGGGACTGCAGAAGATTTGACATTCAGTGAAGGCGACAGCGTATCAGATTTCAGATTTGCTGAGTTCTGCTATAACGATTTGATTGGCTGTGGTGAAGGCTGCACTAAGAGGTCGCCTGAGCTCCAGGGAACAGGGGGGGGAGGAGGCTAAGCTAGCTAGCAAGGGGGTGTTTGTTATTGTGTTAGTTGGAGAGGTCTATTAGGTCCTTGTGTAACTAGTAGAAAACTCTCATCTTTTATCTTATTGGCGTCAAGGAGTTATTTATGCTGTGGTGTATAATTGTGTAAGTTGGAGAGGTCAGCTAGGTCCTTGCGTAACTAGTAGAATACTCTCATCTTTTGTGTACTATTTAGTGTACAATAGTTCTGGCTCTTGAGGGTTATGGAGAAGGCTTTTTGGCCACCAGCTGTGTGATCTTCTGGTGTCCTCTGTTTTTAGTCGATGGTATAATTCGTCTTCCATTACTTCTAGTTTGTACCATACTGTCTGTGCTTGGCTGTATGTTCTTATGTTCAGTGGTAAAATATTGTATTTTTCGTGAAGCTCTTTAATTTTGGTTGTGTATGGGGGACGTTGTTTGGAGGCTCTGCCGATGGCTTTGTTCTGTGTTGCCTGAAGTTTTAATTGGTTGGTAAGGCTGATCGTGTTTAATGGTATTGGCGGGTATTCAAGATGGGGGCGGACAAGTGCTTTAAATAGGTGTAGTTGTATTTTCTCTTCCATTTTGCCGAATCTTCTTAATTTGGTAAGCTGTATTTGGGCTAGTCTATTGCGCTCTGTTATGTGTTTATTTATTCCGGTTCTTGTTATTGTTAGCCCCAGTATTTTTCCTTCGTTAGAGTAATGTATTTCTTCGTTGTTTACTGTGATTGGTGCTGGGTTTATCCTTGAAATGTGTATGATCTTTATTTTCTGTGTATTAGTTTTTATTTTCCATTTCTTCTCGTAATTATTTATTTGTATTATGGCGCGAGCTGTTTTTAATGCCATCATCTGTTTGGCCTTGCCTGGATGGCGGATGATCTGGGTGACATCATCAGCATATGCGATGTATTCACCGTGTATTGGTGGCGACATGTCTGAAGTGTAGATTGTATAAAGAGTTGGGGATAAATTACTTCCTTGTGGTACTCCACTATAAAGTCTGAAGCTTGGGCCTTTGTGATTGCCTGGCCGTATTTATACAATTTACGAGGATCAGGATTTGGGGTGAGCGTAGCGAGAGGGCCAATCACAGCGGCTTAAGCGTAAGGTGTGAAACGCTCTGATCCTGAACTGGAGGTTGAAGGTCGAGACTAGGTCGGCGATCGTACCCCTCCGTCCTCTGCATAGACCTAGTCTCTCGGCGTAGCTGGCTGTACGCTGATTGGCTGGTCGGCGCGCGGCCGGAGCTCAGTTGGGAGTTGTAGGGGAGAGGAGCCACTACACTATCATCGACAGTTTGATTTCGGAAAAATTAGTGGTCGTAATGCTTCCCTGTTGGGCGCTGTAAACGCTTCTGCGCTTCACCTTACACAGGGATGTAGGGGGGAGCCCAATAAAAAAAAAAAAGAACTACCAATCAGATTTTCAGATTTGCCCCCGAGGGGGCTAGTTTATTGGGCACCCCCTTACATCCTGTGCAAGGTGAAGCGCAGAAGCGTTTACAGCGCCCAACAGGGAAGTATGAAAAGTTCATACTTGCCTTTATGACTCGTACATTAAGGGCGTAAAAGCCTGAAGGGTCATAGGTTTTGTCAAGTTACATAAAGTGAGAGAATGATGAGTGTGTGGGGGGAAAGTTCCCGGTACATTTTATCTGTTTATGGCAAAGAGTGGCAAGTCCCTAATAATGTCAAATGCCAGGCCTGTGACTAGGAGGAGGGATATCTGGTCTGGGAGGGAAGAGGTGTTGGTAACAGCTGGGGACCTGTTGGAGGAGGTCATAAGGCAAGTGAGGCTGTAGTGAGAGAGGGTGTGAGAGTCGGGTTGGCCACAAAGTTTACAAACAGTGCGGTGAGGCTCAGGGTTGCCAATGTACTCCCATAGGTACCTGTACCCTAGGCGCAGTCTCATGTATATAAGCTGTTGAGATCGAGTCAGGGATTGATATTCTTTGTAGTGGCGGTTGTCGTCACCGGTTACAGCGTCATAGTGGCATAGTGTGATGCTACCCCGTTGTTTCAGGTGTGTCCAATTTTCGTTGAATGCCTCTCGTTGTGTGGCGTGTATGCGAGATTTGAGATGATTCAGGGAGAGGGCGAGAGTGGCTTCAATATCTTCTTCTTGTGTAGCTTCTTTGGCAAGTCGATCAACAGTGTCATATATGTGACGGGGTCCAAAGAAACTTGACACGGATGTCATCAGTTTGTTCTAGCCCGGCAACGGCGGCTAGGGTGTGTGGGCGGCAGGGGAGGAGGGGGAGGGTAATTTGAGCCTCGTTAGCGCAGAAGTGCTGTCACTGATTATAAGGAGGTTCCGGCGTTCAGTGCGAGCATAGGTCGCCCCCTCATGAATGCCCGCGAGGATGGTTATGCTTTCAGCATCAGTGGAGGAGGCCCAGTCGTGGACCCTGATTTTCCTGCAGGCCTGGCGCTCAGGAATCCACACAGCTGCCCCAGCGCTGCCCAGCGTGGTAACAGACCCTTCACAGTAGACGAGGATAGGAGGGTGGGAGGTCTTTAGAGAGGAAGCGACATCATTAATCTGCTCAAGGCAGTTAAGTTGAGCATATACCTCAGTTGAGTGGATTTACGACCAGGGAAGGTGTGGACGACAAC
>NW_024735442.1:5567617-5611273 GCF_018991925.1 Homarus americanus | reverse complement strand
TAACTGACAATACTTGGCTGAAGGCTGGCTGTATGTACGGTGATAATGATTGGTGATTTGTTTTGGCCGTATCACCGTCAGGATAAATATTAAAACAATCCAAAAATTAGCATTTTTACAATAATAAATTATTCATCATTATTTAAGATCATGACAAGCTTCCAAATATAATTATACGGTTAAATAATGAAGAAATTATATCAATGAATTGGCACTGCAGCTACAACCAGGGCTGCCACGAGATTCTCACATCAAATTTCAAGAATGTACAATATGTTTACATTTGATCTTTTGAGTGTTTCATGAAGGAATTAATTGTGTTTATAATGAGCATTACATAATATATTTTGACGTAAGTTAGAGAGCAGACAACCGTGAATAGAATCATTGGTCAGTCATTTACATTGCATCATATATTATAGTTCTCATAGTCAGTGTGTGTAAATAAATTACATTCGCTAACAATATGGTAATTACAGTATAACACAAATTATATGTGAAATGTGTTACTGGGAAAAATGAAGTATCCAAGTGGCAGCTGGATGTTTGAGTTTAATATCTGGTTCTTTGCTCTAACTAAAATTCCATAATTATTCGGCTAAAAGATCAGGTATCATCGTTAGGTAACAAGATTTCAAGAAGTCACTATCTTATTTATGACGTCAGCATCAGGATTTACGCCTACCCTTTAATCACATATTACTTGGCATGGCCTTAATCAACCAATAAGAGCTTGACCATGTTGTTTCTTTGAATAATGGATAAACAGTAGGTATTACTACAATATATAAAATATTTATTTTTATATAAATGATATGATAATGCAAATATTATAATATAAATGTTATGATTTTTTGTTAAAGGTTATGAGTGTATGCCATAGCGTTAATGGCATACCAGGTTATGACACAGGATATTCAAAAAAATATTGTGTCTATTTTCAGAAAGAAGACCACGCCCCTGACTGACTACAGGGATGGGGATGCCGCCATAATATTAGCAATCCAAAACAACCCTTTCTCCAACGCTGTCGCCATCAGAGAGGCGTTACACTTAGATATCTGTGCACAGACTGTCGGTCATGTTTGCATGAGGCGGGCATACAACACAGACTTCCTGCCATAAAGAAACGGCTAACTGAACAACACCGCACTGGTCGCTTCCAGTTTGCCCAGCAATATGTAGGGGAAGACCCCGAGTTTTGGTCGCGAGTATATAGTCTTCACGGATGAGAAGACTTTTGCCAGTACTAACAACGGTAAAATTCATTTGTGGCAGCCAAATCGCTCGAAGTAAGTAAACTTAACATATTAACAAGTCCATAATGATTAAAATAAGGTTTAGACCGTATTTGTCGATATAGCCGTAAAACATCGAACAGCTCATTATACATTTTCAAATTTAAGTCTTTAAGATTATTGCATAACATTAAAATTTATTTTTATTTTCAAGTATTATACTACACTCTTAATATAAGATGTAATAGCTTAATTAGGCCAATATATTTATATTTGTATCGTATTTTCCCTTCCTGCAGATACGACAGGGCCCACATATATGAGGGGCTACCTATCCCTGTACGGTATGGGAGATGTTTTCCAAATTAAGGGGAGGTTTGCGGCAAATAAATACCTAGACATCCTGCGGAATCAGTCCCTCTCTTCAATTCAGGAACTCAATTTCCCATTTTCTGCTGGGCCAATTACTTTTATTGATGATAGATGCCCCATCCACACAGCCAGAGCAGTGCGTCAGTGGTTTGACGGGCAGCATCACCTCAGGCTCTTGGGATTACCGAGCAAGGGATGCAACATAATTCCCACTGAAAATATCTGGGCAAATATCGTCAATTCCTGGGAGCCCAAGTTTGAGAGCACGCAGAACCAACTGTTCGACCACGTGACAAGACAGTGGGAGATTTTTAGAAACAAACCTGAGCTTGTTACAAACAAGGTATCTTCCATGCAGAAGAGGCCGTTATTAAACAATATACTGTAAATAATACACCTGTCTATATTTTAATCCTCGAAAGAAAGAAATATATTATAAACCTTAAATTTAAATTATGCAATGGCAATAAAGCCAGTTGCAATATGATTACAAAGGAAATAAAAAAGTGAGGAACTAAAAACCTACATAATAACTGAGAGTTATATAAGTATACTCTGTCTTTGACTGACTCTGTCTGTCTGTCTGTCTGTCTGTCTCTCATTCACCGAGTTACTAATAAAAATACCATCAAATGTAATTAGTAGAACACCAAAATGACTACTTCAGTGTTTTCCCTTTTCCACACACCAGTGCGGCGCTAGTGCAGGGACACCACACGCCATTATTGTGTCAGTTGAGTGTATTACAGTGTCTGCTCTCTAACTTACGTCAAATTATATTATGTAATGCTCACTTTGTAAAGACAATTAATTCCTTCATGAAACACTCAAGATTAAATGTGGAACATATATTCTTAAAATTTGATGTGAGAATCTCGTGGCAGCTCTGGTTGTAGCTGCGTTGCCAATTCGTTCATATAATTTCTTCATTATTTAAGCAAATATAAAAATATTTGGAAACTTGTCATCATCTTAAATAACGATGAATAGTTAATTATCATAAAAATGGTACTTTTGGATTGTTTAATATTTATCCTGACAGTGATACAGCCGAAAATAAATCCACCACTCACAATCCCCATTACATACAGCCTTCCTTCCTTCCTTCAAGTATTGCCAGGTAAAATTGTAAGTACGAGAGCCAGGGTGGGGCCCATGGAACTTTGGGGGGTGTGGATAGTACCGACTCATGGCAAGAAATGAGATACTCAAAAAGTTCTAAATAGATGGTAGAGTTGGGAGAACAGAATAGGAAACAAAGGAAAATAGTCATAGTTGGTAAAGATATTTTGAGCCAGATGACATCATAAGGGGAAGATTCAAGATCCGTGAGTCGAGCTATAGATGTACGTGTGTTCCAGTAGGCGCGTACACTTCCCTTAGAACGGAAAGAGGTACAAAGGTTGTAGTTGGAGACATGAAAAGTTTGGGAGAAGCTGCTTTGGTCAGTTGAAGTTCAGATAGTAGTAAGAGGTCGGGAGACGATGCTAATAGATAGTGTTCCGAGAACGCTCATGCGTGCCGTAGTGTCAACAAAGGCTGTGAGAGACTGCTCCTTAAAAGTCGTATTTCTGACGAATTCAGCGAGTCTGCTAATCCCAGTCTGTGCAGAGAACTATAGTAAGACCCAGTTATCAGCACAGTGGCATCTATTTTTTTTTTTACATTTGGACTTTGTCATTTTGGGGGGATAAAACATCTGGTCCTGCCACCCGGTCCCTTTGGTCGAAGTTTTTCAAGTTTGCGCATGCGCAATGTGAAATGTGACGTAGCAGTGACGTCTTTACCACTCCACCTGACTGCAGTATTGCCAACGTGCCCTATGCCCGCCGTTAAACGCTCCCGTTCAGCAGTAGGTGACAGTGATGCTGACGACTTTCATCTTGAAGACAAGTTTAAGAAGCAGAAACCTCAGAAGTCAGGGTCTCCAGTAGGGGCTACGGCTCCCTCTCGCACCCCATCTGGGGCTGTAGAGGGTGGCCTCCTGCCGTCGGGGTCCCCAAGTGAACTTACATGTGGCTCAATGACCGACCCTCCGCCGACGAAGGACATAGGGGATTCCCTTTGTCTCCCTGCCCCGTCGCGCCTTCGTCGTTTCGCCTTTCCTCGGGACTTGCCTCTGAGCACACGGACGACCTGGTTCTTCCATCACTGCTCTCCACTTCAGGACTCAACACTTCGCCTCCGCCGAGGTCCTACAGCCGTAATAGTCACCACATAAATGGACGAGACGGTACGCCTGCTCACTCAAGTGGGTTTTCCTGCTGGTGATGCTGAAGTTCACCACCATCACCCCAGAAACTCGTCGTTCCAAGGTAATGGTTCGCCACGTACCTTGGGAGATCCCTATCGACGATCTTTGCCGTCTTCTCCCACAACTACTCGACATGGAGCGCCGCATCAACCCGGTCTCCAAACATCAATCCAACGAACTCATCGGCTGGTGGGTGGGCCTCCTCCCTCCGAAAATCTGTGGTCGTTGCCAATCGTGGAAACACTGCACCTGGGAGTGCACGAGGATGGTCGCCTGCATTTTCTGTGCAGGTCCTCACGACACAGTGGAATGCAAATCGAAAATCCAGAACAAAATCCCAGTTATTGCACGGTGTGTCAATTGCCATGGCAGTCACCACGCCTGGAATGCCAATTGCCCACAGCGTCCTGGCACTCGCCCAGGGAAAACTTACCTTGTTCCAGCCGCCCTCGTCTCTGACGAAGCCCCTGTTAACCAAACCTCACTCCTATCCACCACCGCCTCTTCCATCCACCAAGGATTTCCCATTGTTCTCCTTTCCTCTACCATCCCCCCTATCACCCCTACCACACATCCTTTCTCTCCTCCCTCCCTCTCCCTACCGTTTTTGGAACAAGGTCGTTGCCACACAGTCACCACCACCTTTTGCTCACCTGAACCCGCACCGTCCCCCTCTGTCGCTACCACCACCACCTGCCCAGTCGGGTCCTCGGTAATCCTCGCCGCCACCTCCAGCTCCTGCACAGGTACACCAAGTTGGTTCTATGGAAACAATCACCTTCCGTCTTGATCGCCACTCCAAGCAAATCAACCTTCTCTCTGCCCAACTCGACTCGTTTGTGAAAACAATTGCGACATTGCAGAGGCAACAAC
The DNA here is from genome assembly GCF_018991925.1 of Homarus americanus. Taxonomy (NCBI): domain Eukaryota; kingdom Metazoa; phylum Arthropoda; class Malacostraca; order Decapoda; family Nephropidae; genus Homarus; species Homarus americanus. The sequence continues at coordinate 5,606,536 of NW_024735442.1, read as the reverse complement.
AACTCATTCTGGACACCCTGACCCAACAGGGGCGCACTTTGCAAGCCCTGGTGACCCGCCCCCTTCCTTCTCCCGAGATGGAGGATCCATCCCACGCTCTCCCACTCCTCCCTCTCCAATTTCCTCAACAGAATTTGGTTCTTCCTCCGGAGCCCTGCCTATCCCCACCGACTCATCTCACACCGGAGGCCGTTCCCTCCTCTTCTTACAATGGAACATCCAGGGACTTAGACCTCGCCGGACAGACCTCGCCCAGTTCGTGCTCTCCCATCAAGTAAATGTTGCTCTACTTCAGGAAACCATCACTGTGGAATGCTCTGCCTTCTTCTGTGTTTTCATACTTATACAATCTGTCTCACTTTAAAAAGCTGGTTTTCCGGCATCTTCGTGGTGTAGATTAACACAGTATAACCTTTTTCTTCTTTATTTTAAATTTTTTTCTGTTCTTTTTTTTTTCGCCCCCCAGGCCCCGTTGTGGGTCGTTTGACCTGTGTCCGGGTGGGCTAATCCCAGTAAAAAAAAAAACCGCCTCTCTGGCTATACTGTTTACACCCTGCCTCGGTACTGTGGACAGACTCGTGGCCTCCTCACCTTCGTGCGTAACACCATTTCATCTGTTCGTCTCCCTTCACCTGACTCACATGGACCCCCGTCTGAATTACTTTCTGTCTCCCTTACTCTTGGTGACCGGACCCTTCGTGTAGTCAATGTTCATTTCAAGAGTGTTTCTCTGGACCCCAGGTTCTTCATGACCTCCATTATGGGGTTCCCACTATTGTTCTTGGCGACTTTAATACCCGCCATCCCACTCTTACTCCGGATCATCCCACGCCATGTACCCTTAACGGATCACATCTCTCACAGTTTCTTAATGGGGATGATGATGTTCGCTTTCTTTGTCCTGACGATCCTACTCGCCTCCCCCATAGTTTCCTTGATGTTGGCTTACTATTGAACGGTCATACCTCCTTTCATCCTACCGTCTGCACCGAGCCTGCTCTGTATAGTGACCATCTTGCCGTTACTACCTATCTCAGGCTCTCCTTCTCTGCCCAGACAGCAGCTCCTTATCGATCCCCTCGCCTTCGTCTCACACAAGATGCTGTTCCTTCCTTTACCCAATACCTTTCTTCCTGGGCGGATTCCTATGTTGTCCCCCAGTCACTTGACTCTTACAGCGCTGATTTTGTTGATGCCGTGTATGACTCTGTCAATCGCGCTGCCCCTCCACGCCCTCCCCGTCACCCCAGAAGTGCCACCAACTACTGGTAACGTATCCCTGCCATGAGACATCTTCGGCAGGTAACCCGTGATCTCCACTCTGCCATACGGAGGTCTTGCTCTCCAGAGGATTGGAAAGACTTCAAAAACTGGTGCTCTTTTGCAACTCAGGAGCGTCGTCGGATTCGTGAGGCGGACTGGCTATCCTTCACGGGGTCTCTATCGTTCCAGTCGTCACCCTCTTATGTATGGAATCGGATTAATGCTATACGGGGTACTCAACAGAGGCCTCCTCCCCACCCTGGCCCTGCTCTTTAATGGAGGACTGGGCACGAGATTCCTCCCCTGAGGCACTTCCAGATCCAATGCAGGAGGCAGTGCAGGCCCGCATCGATGCGTCAGAGCCTGTTGTTCGTGCTGCTCTTACCTCCCCTGCCCCCACTGATCATCCCATCACACAGTTCGAGCTTGACAGTGCTCGTCGCTCTAGAAAAGACACCTCTCCTGGGGATGATCAGATAACCTACTCCGTCCTCAACGCCTGTACTAATATTCCTAATGGCCCCTTGCTCGCTCTCTACAATATGTCTTATGAACATGGGGTTCTCCAGTCTAACTGGAAAAATGCCACATCGCAGCACAGCACACTCCATTGCTTCCTTTTATTGCAATCAGACTGCCCGCATCTTCGTCTTCCTTGATATCAAGGGAGCCTTTGATACGGCTCACCCTGCCTCATTTTAGCTGAACTTGCGCGGTTAGGGGTTAAAGGGATCGCCTCTTACCTCACTGGACGTCAGGCCCGGGTTCGCGTTGAAGGCTCTATATCTCCTGTTCAAGAAATGAACCAATGAACCTCCGCACCCCTCAAGGTGGAGGCCTGAGTCCCACCTTGTTTAACACTCTCATGCACTCCATTGCATCTCTCCCGTGGCCGACAGAAGTTGTTCACTCAGGATATGCCGACGATGTCCTCCTCCAAGCCCCTGACTACCTCAGCATGCAGGAAGCCCTTGATCTGGTCTCCAGATTCACTTGGTTTCCTTCTTTCAACTGCGAAAACAAAAGCCATGTGGCACGGTCGTGTTGTACCTACACCCCTTCTCTTATCAGGAACGTCCTTGGACTGGGTTAATGAGACAAAATACCTGGGTGTGTAAGTAACTCACACACTTTGTCAGATCCCTGAAGTCCGCTATCTTCGAGACATATGCTTTCGGCGTCTCGCTCCCCTCTCTACCATCTGCAGGGGTTCCCTTGGTGCCACCATCCCTGTACTTCTCACCAAGCACAAGTCCTTTGTCCGTTCCTGTGTCGACTCGCCGCCCCTGCCCTCGTCAACATCAGTCAGACTGCTGTCAACCGTCTCGAAGTTATCCAGAGGAAAGCTGCTCGTATCATCCTTGGGGCTCCTCAGTGGACACGCACTACTTCTCTATATACTGAACTTGGTCTTTCCCCCTTACAGGATCGTGTCCAGGAGTTTTACCTAAAAACTTCCGTTTCCATTCTCCAGGATCCTCGGGGCAACTATGTCCAAGCCAACTTGACTACTGCTGTCCGAGGCCGACCTCCATCTAGAAGACAGTGGCGAGGGTCACTCATCCGAGCCCTTCAGGAACATGACCTCCTGCCTGATATTGTTGTCACCCCTGCTGTTGGTTCGTCTCCTTCTCCCTGGCTGGATTTGCAACCTGAAGTGATTGCCCTCGGTGGACCGTTCCCGAAATCCCACGTGAACCCTGTTATTATCTGAAAATACCACCTCTCCAGGACACAGGATGTAAGGGGGTGCCCAATAAACTAGCCCCCTCGGGGGCAAATCTGAAAAAAAAAATCTGACCTCTCCAGGATCGCCCACTGGTCCCCAGGTAGGGTCGTCCTCTACACTGATGGCTCTGTTGACCTCACTACAGGTCGGGCCGGGGCTGGTGTCTATATCTCCCGTCCTGATGCCCCTGAGCCTATTAAACTTTCTCTCAGAGTTTCTGACGGGGCATCCTCCACTCAGGCTGAACTAATAGCCCTCCTTGCTGCCCTTCTCGCTGAGGAAGAAGCAGATGGTTTCTGCCCCTTTGTTTATCTGCTGCGATTCCAGGTCTGCTCTCGACGGGATCGCATTTTGATCAGGAGAAAATAAGGACCTCATCCTCCGAATACGAGGGTTAACATCCACACTTCAGGATGCAGGCCGTCCTGTGACATTCCTATGGATACCCAGTCATATCGGTATCTTGGGGAATAAGGCAGCAGATGGCCTTGCCAAGACTGGCTACAACAAGGCCACAACTGACTACGTTGTTCCTTGAGCACTTTTACAGCGTAGGACCCAAATTCGCCGCAAACAGAGCGAAGCCCAGGAAGCAGCCATCCCCCTGGACTCCCCGCCCACCTGGTACGATGTTTTCCGTAAACTTCCTGACCTCTCGTATGTTTATGAGATAGGGTCGCGGAAAAGGGACGAGATTGCTGCCCGTATCATCATTGGGTATGACTTTGCTTAGGAGATTGGTATCCCCGCATCCCCTGAGCAACGCTCTTGTGCATTATGCAGAAGACCCGACAGCCGCACCCTTATCCACTACCTCCTAAGATGTCCCCACACACACAACGCTTCCATGACTCCTGTTGGACCACCACTCCACGACCCCCTGACGGAGACACGATGATCCTCCCCATACTGGCCAGATACTATGTAAATAATATTGATAATGTGTTAAAGGAATATCCTTCCTTCCTTAGGCTTTAGTAAGCCCCTATATAATATTTATACTGTATACTTGTGACACTTGCCAGATGCTTCTGGTGTTATTGTACAGTGGTACCTAGTGACAGCACTAGGATCCCGCTTCCTCTATCAAGGAATAAACTATTGAAGTTGAAAAAAAAAATAACTTAATTGATGGTGCTCCATAGAAGGAAAGTTGGAACTCAAGCCGCGAATGTTGGAAAAATGAAGTGTGAAAAAAGCTGATCCCCCAGCAACCGCGGTGACGTCAGTTGAGGCCCCAGTAGTTTGATAATGATCAGGTCGGCCCTGGGGTCCACAACCTTCCCGACAAGTGGGACCCATCCGAGAAGGCCCCGCTTCAATATTATTGTCAACTGACACCATAGGAGAATAAAATAATAGAAAGAATATAACAGATCAATAGTGAGTACGGTTATATTTGTGGTGTTGTCAGAGAGACAATTGAGACCCTGCAATTGTGTGTAAATGAGACAGAAGGACAGAACAGCAACCTGGGACTTGGTCACAATTTTCTTGATGCCATATGGTAGCAGGGTTTACCACACTATTTAAAATGTACCCCTATATTACTATAGCAATCTAAATTATATAAAATGCAAAACTGTTCTTTCAAAACCACAATGCTGATAATTCAACATAGAAATTAAACAATTAATATTATAATGTGGAATTTCCTAACCAAAGAAAATGGGAATCGGCCGCCGAAGCTCAAACTAAACCATTTACCATAATTATATATATATATATATATATATATATATATATATATATATATATATATATATATATATATATATATATATATATATATATATATATATATATATATATGTGTGTGTGTGTGTGTGTCTGTGTGTGTATGTAATATTCAGAAATTTCGATGTGATATTCAGAGACATAGTACGTAAATAACCAAGATGCCGATACGCTGAGTCATTCTACGTGGCAGGTTGGCCAAGCGCCAACAACGCCTAACTCCCAAGCCGACGGACACTTTTGGAACTAGGCCTATATGATATTAAATGTAATTTACCGAATTAATGGACTCGAATAATGAAATTAAATGACATTATTAAATTTTAAATTATTATGGATCGTTTCTCAGTCTAAATATGTTAGGTGTGTCCCAACAAAGTTATTAGTTATGCGGGAAAATACGTCACATAGGCCCAGGCTACAGCATTGAGAAAACACGAGGCTGGCTGGTTCTCAGTCAATCACGTGGGAGCGTTCTAACAGACAGGACGCCTGCGTGTCAGGCCAGGAGAAACGGTCACGTGGTCTGGTCTCCTTTGTGTTACGACATCAGTATAACAAGTAAGTTTCATTCAATCTCAGATAAGGTTTAGATAAGGCAGAGGCGAAGTTAATAATAGCTAATAGAGGGTATATTGCCTGGATTCTGTAGAGCCCACTCGGTCTGAGCCCACGCGGTCGAGTGAATCCACACGGTCGAGTGAGCCCACGCGGCCCCGTTGAGCAGTTTGAAGAGTGAGCTGTCTGGTTGACCACTGATTAGCGAAGTTTTAGCTAGGACAGCCCGAAGGAACGAGTGTTCCTGACAACTAACTATGTGGGACCAGCGTCCACCCTCGGTTGACGATCGTTTGGGGTCACCAGATCTCCTCCACTTCGGTTCACACCACCACATATCTTCAGTCAGTTTAGGGAGGGCCTCTTACTAACGGGAAAAATAGAACCCCCCTCAGCTGGGCATGTTTCATTGGCTGACATGCCCTCAATCTCTTCCGGTTCATGGATGTACCGAGTGTAAACTGAGGCAGTCTGAGTGAATGAACGTGAATAAACGGTCACACACTGAGACCATGAGTTTAGTGGGTACTTAAGAGACATTTTATCTCCCCAGTATGGGTGTGTTCTGAGCTCGTGTGTTGCATGTTATGGGAAATAGTGGTAAGGTGTGTTTAGAATGTGTATGTAGTTAATAATTTTCTTAATATTTCTTTAACCCAGTTCTCAGGGACTGATATTATTTTGTTGAGTGCCCTTAAGGTCTATTCATGGTGGAGTAAATAATTTCTTAATATTTCATGCCATTTCCCCAGTGCTTGATAGTATTGTGTTCTAATGATTATGTGTCACTAAGAGATGTGAGATAACGAGGAACTATTTTCAGGTGAGCTCCTCATTCTGGTGTTACCTTAGTAGTGTTTCATAAGGCATTTAATATTTTCTACTTAATTTTGATATCATGTATAACCTTTGTTCCCCAGTGAAGTGTCTTAAGCCAGGCTAAGAGGTGCGCATACGTTGGTGTACTATTATTGAGTGTGGTTGTAGTGTTGAAGGGAATAGAAGTGTCAAATCTTACAGTGTGTCTCATTCACCCCACTCAAGATAAATCTTGGTAAAATCACACAGGGAAAGGGAAACAATGAAGCACCTTAGCTTTCGTCTTTATTCAAGACATTTTTTTTTTTTTTTTTTTTAAGTTAAGTTGGGGAATGGATGGAAGGTATGCTGGGGCTCAAGGCACAGACAGACATGAGGGATAGAGAAGTCACAACAAATAGTCGTGGGGGGAAAGGTTGGAAAAGAAGTTTAATGAGTTAAACAGAGGAAGACGACACCCCTTGTTTTACATATTACAGAGTTTGTTGGCTAACTAAGCTAACCTAGGATTTAGGATCAGTTTGCACAATGGTTACTTTAGTAGACAATGACTAGTTTGACTATACAATTACAAGTTTATTAAAATCTTATATTGTATTACGTTATGGACAAACTGGATTGTGACTTGTTAAATGTGAACTTATATCATCTAAGTTGTAATCTAAGGTGGATCACTGTGGCGGATATAGATGGGTCGCGGGTTGGGTTGTTGTAGTGCGGGCAGACTCCGGGGCCACCAGGAGTGGGGTCGCCCTCCGTTGATGTCTTCCCCGCGTAGGTGGTCTGGGCTGTGAGGGTCGTCCAGCAGCTTGTCCCGAACCTTCTTCCCTAGGCGATGGACACTTACGCTGAGGGCCTCTGTTTTATTTCTTATTTGGATGGTTTCCACTGTCTCCTGGTAGGGTGGCGCTTGGCCACTGACTGACCTCAAACACTTGTTTTGGAAGCCCTGTACTGTAGTTGTTGTAGTCTAGTCTTCTCGAGTGTGACGAGTGGTATATGTGGGTACTCCAACATAGGCCTCACCAGCGCCTTGTACAGGTGAACTTGTATCTTCTCAGGCATTAGTTTAAAACGTTTTAATTTGGCTGCGGCGACTTTGGCTAAATTTAGTCTGTCCTTCACGTGGGAAATGATGCCCGTCCGAGAGATGATGAGGCTGAGCAGCCTGCCTTGTTTAGAGTACTCAATTTCTTCGTCGTCGATCATCAATGGCGCCGGCTTGAATTTGGCTATAGGTATGACCTCGAATTTCGTTTTGTTTGTTTTAATTTTCCATTTATTTTCATACTCCGAGATCTCCTCTATTGCCCGAGCAGTGAGTCGCGCCATCCTTGCTGTGGACCTTCCTGGGCAGGTGACGATCTGTGTTACATCGTCGGCATACATGACGTACTCGCTGCCGACGATTGGGGGTTGTAGGTCAGCCGTGTAGAGCATGTAAAGGGTTGGTGAGAGACAAGAGCCCTGAAGCACGCCGCTCGAGAGTGAGAATTCTTCTCCAAAATGTTCTTGCATCTTGATTTTGGCTCTGCGGTCCATAATGAAGTTGCACAGCAGGCGCGTCAGGTTTTCGGGTAGCCCCAGTTGTATGATCTTATACTACAGCCCCACGTGCTAAACTTTGTCAAACGCCTTGCTGACGTCCCTCAGTACTATGTTGCACCGCAGGCGGCCAGTCATGGCGTTGCCGATCTGCATGTAGACCTGGGCTATGGTGGTGGATGTGCTTCAGTACTGGCGGAAGCCGAACTGGCGGGGATTATGCACGTCTTCGTTCTCCAGATACATCCGCAACCACTTGTGTACTATTTTTTCGAAGATTTTGGCAGGTACCCCTAGCAGCGATACTGATTGAAAGTTTTCAACTTTGTTTGGAGGCTTCCCTGCCTTTGGTATGAGGCGAATAACGGCGATTTTGAACATCTTAGGGAAGTATCCAGGGGCGAGGCAGGCGTTGCATATATGTGCAAACCTCTCTATCATGTTGTCGGGGAGTTGAGCCAGGATCTTCTTGTTAATGTGGCTTTGCCCAGGTGACTTGTTTTTAAACCCTTTAATGACGGCTGACACATTTGCTAAGCCCCATGGATGCCGCTCCTTCTGTCTGCTTGCTGGGCGAGTAAAGACCTGTCTAGGGGTAGGGTGAACAGATAATCCCCTGACGGGGGCCTAGCCAAGCCCTAACACCTAACAGTGACAGGTTATGAGTCACTGCCGAATCCCTAACAGAAAATGTTGCCACCGTAACTGTCTCGACTCAGCATCCCTCTGAGGACCCCCCTTCTGGCTCTGCCGCAGGGTTTGCGTCGTTACCAAACAGCAGGGACTCTAGGCGAAAGGATAGGATAGGGAAGAAGCGCAGTGTACAAGAATAATAATATCCATGTACATCTACAAGGCTGACAGTCGTAACGGTCAACAATTTGAACTGAGCAGGGAGCGACGCGCAGCACGTCCGCTCTCTATCTTCAGAAGCAACTGAATTACATGGACCGAGAGAGGCTTAAGTACACAGGGTGACCTTACTAAACATGAGGTCAGGTCATAAACATGATATCCACTAACCTGCACACCAACACTACCGCACACGCGAAGGAGCTTAAGAGAAAGGGCAACGTGACTAGTCAAGTTAAGTCAGGTCAAAAATATGGGACCCACTAATCATCTATCCTACATCTAACTCCAATGCTTTCAAAGCAGTTTTGCACTGACTATCACTAAGGTTTATAGAATTCAATTCCCTAATCAAATTAGCTTCAACCAGAAGTCTTTCTGTGACACTTGATGATTTGTATACTTCTAAGCTGTTTTCCCAATCCATAGGTTCATTATTGTTTCTAACGTGAACGAACAGTGCACTGCTTTCAGATGCTGTTCTGATATTGTATTTGTGCTGTTTAATTCTGAGTTGCAATGCTTTCCCAGTCTGTCCTACAAAATTTCCATTACAGTTGCTACATGGAATGCAGTAAACACTTGCATTTACATTCAAGGTTGGGCTATTCTTGATTAATATATTGGTAATATTTGAGTTTTGCCTGGTTTGAGTAGAATGAAAGGATTTCTTAGCCCTTTTAAAAGAATGATCAACAAACAATGAAGGGTACCCAAGCTTTTGTGCAATGTACTTAATGTGTTTTAGTTCTTCATCAATAAATTCAGCGTCACAAATACACAAACATCTCAAAAACATAGCAGAAATAACTGACATTTTGATAGATTCCAGGTGACTTGATAAAAAATGCATGAAACTGTCTACCTGTGTAGGCTTTCTGTACACCTTAAATTTATAGTTATGACCATTTCTAATGATAATCATATAAAGAAATGGAAGGGATCCATTTATCTATCTCTCAATTTTGAATGTAATACTAGGGACAAGAGCATTAAGCTTGTCTAAAAATTCCATTGGGTCACTGTTCCTAGGCCAAAAACAAAGAATATCTAGTAATCTAGTGTCATGGCTGTAACGAGCAGGATGATTGCACGCCGCTCGTTTGCTTGTTCTCGTCCCCCACTTGGGAGGGTAGACGGAGGTGAGAGGGTCCCGTGCCACCTCGACACACAGCAGACACTACCCAGCCATCAACACAGCTGTACTTGCACCCCGCTGTTCGTTCAAATTCTGGTTGTGTTCTCATCTGAGGTCCTGGACTCGTGGGCTGATTCCCCAGACCTTCACTATTCGGCTGTCAATCTCCAGACACCTGCTCCAGCTACTACCGTGGCTGCCACGTCATCGCCACTTCCTCCACGCCCTCTCCACCGTCCGTCTGTGCCCTGGCGTTTCTCCTGTGTAGCAAGACATCGCCAGCCGGCGTCAAGTGAGGAAGCTGCCTTGACCTTCCTCCTGAGAGCGGATCACTGCTCTCAAGAACCTTCCACAGAGCCGCCGCCGTAGGAAATATCTGTTCATTGTTTGATTCTCTTAATTGTTTGACTCCCTTAATTGTTTGACTCCATTAATTGTTTGACTCCCCAAATTGTTTGATTCCCTTCACTGTTTGATTCTCTTAATTGTTTGACTCCTTTAATTCTTTGACTCCCGTAATTGTTATTTGATATTTGTGTGAGTGGTATCAGTTTTTTGGTGTTATTTTTCATAGTAAAGAGATGTCAATCTCTAACGGTTGTTTGTTTTTCCTCTTATAAGATCCTCATTAAGCTGGCAAGGGATTTCTTTCCCTTTACATCTAGCCTCAAATAACTGCATATAAATACAGGCTAAAGGAGCAGAAAGACAATTACCCATGTTCATTCCAAATATATGCTTGTAAAACTTCCCATTTGCTCTAAACACATTGTCAGTGACGCATAACTCTATCTATTTGAGGGAAGTATCATGTTCAATAGTCAAATCTAACAGTTGCAATTTATCTTTAAGAATTGAAAGTAGGTCTTTCACTGGTACTCTAGTGAAAAGAGAATTTACATCAAAACTTATCAATTCACATGGTTCATTATGTTTCGTGAGTTTATCAATTAAATCGCTGCTGTTTGTGTATATGTGAATTAGATATTTGGCCTGTAAGAGGGGATAGCATCCTTACCAACCACTTGGATAATTTGTACGTAACAGAACCCACAGAACTCACTATAGGGCGTAATGGATTGTTAAGCTTATGTGTTTTGATCAAACCATACATATACGGTAAAGTGGGATTGATTTGAGAGAGCTTTTTGATAAGATCGGGGTTCTTTTTCAATAACACCTTCATTAGATGTCTTTAATAAAGACGAAAGCTAAGGTGCTCCATTGTTTCCCCTTTCCCTGTGTGATTTTATCAACATATATATATATATATATATATATATATATATATATATATATATATATATATATATATATATATATATATATATATATATATATATATATATATATATATATATGCAAGTAAATCACTGTAGATGTGCGTGATCCAAGTATATGCTGATAACCACAAGGAAACAAGAAAACACGAAGTTCCCAAGCGCTTTCGTGTAATTCACATCTTCAGGGGTGAGTACAGACTAAGGAAAAATACATGACAAGGCGAATATATACAGTAGAGGAGAGTGAGATCAAGTCCCTAGGGGACAGCAGGTGTCCACAATGTTCCGCTCATAAGGTAGTGATCCAACCCTTACTTATCTTCTTAATAAAAAAAATAAAAAAAAATAAAAAAATAAAAAAATAAATTACCATGCTATCTCAAAGCACAGCAGCTGTCCGTAGTCAGGACATAGAGTAAAACAAGTGATCCTGGGCCCTTCGTGCCCAGTTCGCTATATAGTTCGACAAAACAGTAATGGAGGGAATATTTGGAGAAATGCGCTCGCGCCTGTATTTAATCATGGTCGTGGTTTTTATAATCATTGTCGTGGTTGTTATAATCATGGTCGTGGTTGTTATACTCATGGTCGTGGTTGTTATAATCATGGGCGTGGTTGTTATAATCATAGTCGTGGTTGTTATAATCATGGTCGTTGGTGTAATAATCATGGTCGTGGTTGTTATAATCATAGACGTGGATTGTTATAATCATGGTCGTGTTTGTTATAATCATAGTCGTGCTTGTTATAGTCATGGTCGTGGATGTTATAATCATAGTCGTGGTTGTTATAATCATGGTCGTGGGTGATGTAATCATAGTCGTGGTTGTTATAATCATGGCCGTGCTTGTTATAATCATTGTCGTGGTTGTTATAATCATTGTCGTGGTTGTTATAATCATGGTCTTGGTTGGTATAATCATGTTCGTGGTTGTTATAATCATGGTCGTGGTAGTTATTATCATGGTCGTGGTTATGATCATAGTCGTAGGTGTTATAATCATAGTCGTGGTTGTTATAATCATGGTCGTGGTTGTTATAATCATGGTTGTAGTTGTTATAATCATGGTCGTAGTTGTTATAATCATGGTCGTGGTTGTTATAATCATGGTCGTGGTTGTTATGATCATAGTCGTGGCTGTTATAATCATAGTCGTGGTTGATATAATCATGGTCGTGTTTGTTACAATCATAGTCGTGGTTGTTATAATCATGGTCGTGTTTGTTATAATCATAATCGTGGATGTTATAATCATAGTCGTGGTTGTTATAATCATGGTCGTGTTTGTTCATAGTCGTGGTTGTCATAATCATGGTCGTGGTTATGATCATTGTCGTGGTTGTTATAATCATGGTCGTGGTCGTGATATTTACAGTATCTAATATATTATAGGAAGGAATAGAATAAAAGTAGGCTAAGAGAAAAAGTGGGGGGAGGAGGAGGGTGCTGTAGGATAACTGCAAGCGTCCCGACGGCTGACATCGTACAGCTACATCTGTTGCCAGCGTAAATAAAATCGTTAATTAATGCGTTCTTAAAGAAACCATCGACATGGGACCAGGTTTGTTCCACTCTACGAATTTTTTGCGATTTTTCAACGAAGTTTGATGAAAAACGATTGTGCCGTTTCGGCTGCCCAGAACAGACACACACACCGACACACGGCTATTCTTATAGTATATTAGATAGATGGTAGTGGTTGTTATAATCACGGTCGTGGTTGTTATAATCACGGTCGTGGTTGTTATAATCATGGTCGTGGTTGTTATAATCATGGTCATGGTTATTATAATCATGGTCGTGGTTCTTATAATCATGATCGTGGCTATTATAATCATGGTCCTGGGTGTTATAATCATGGTCGTGGTTGTTATAATCATGGTCCTGGCTGTTATAATCATGGTCGTGGTTGTTATAATCATGGTCGTGCTTTTTATAATTATGGTCGTGGTTGATATAATCAGAGTCGTGGTTGTTATAATCATGGTCTTGGTTGTTATAATCATGGTCGTGGTTGTTATAATCATGGTCGTGGGTGTTATAATCATGGTCGTGGGTGTTATAATCATAGTCGTGGTTGTTATAATCATGGTCGTGGTCGTTATAATCATTGTCGTGGTTGTTATAATCATGGTCGTGGTTGATATAATCATAGTCGTGGTTGTTATAATCATGGTCTTGGGTGTTATAATCATGGTCGTTATAATCAGTCGTGTTATATCATCATTGTCGTGGTTGTTATAATCATGGTCGTGGTTATTATAATCATGGTCGTGGTTGTTATAATCATCATGTCGTGGTTGTTATAATCATGGTCGTGGTTGTTATAATCATAGTTGTGGTTGTTATAATCATGATCGTGGTTGTTATAATCATGGTCGTGGTTGTTAATCATGGTCGTGGTTGTTATAATCATGTCGTGGTTGTTATAATCATGGTCGTGGTTGTTCCAATCATGGTCGTCATGGTCGTGGTTGTTGTTATAATCATGGTCGTGGTTGGTATAATCATGGTCGTGGTTGTTATAATCATGGTCGTGGTTGTAATCATGGTCGTGGTTGGTATAATCATGGTCGTGGGTGATATAATCATAGCCGTGGTTGTTATAATCATGGTCGTGGTTGTTATAATCATAGTCGTGGTTGTTATAATCATGGTCGTGGGTGATATAATCATAGCCGTGGTTGTTATAATCATGGTCGTGCTTGTTATAATCATTGTCGTGGTCGTTATAATTATTGTCGTGTTTGTTATAATCATAGTCGTGGTTGTTATAATCATGGTCGTGGTTGTTATATTCATGGTCCTGGTTGTTATAATAATGGTCCTGGTTGTTATAATCATGGTCGTGGTTGTTATAATCATGGTCCTGGTTGTTATAATCATGGTCGTGATTATTACAATAAGGGTCGTACCTGAGACTAACACAGGTAGAATAAACCCCACACCTTATCTTGAATCTCAATAAGCCCAGATTAACCTCACCTAGTCAACAGTATTAGAGACCATTAGGATTGTACCACCAATACCGATACATTTCACACTGGATTAATAACAAAACCTTTAATCACATTTCCAATAGCTAATGTCTTACGGATATCTTATCAAGTTGTGAATCTTACATGTCTATATAATTTTGTTTTATTCTTACAAATATTTATAGTTCGTTGTGTATTGTATTGTATGGTATGGTATTGTATGGTATTGTATAGTATTGTACTGTATTGTATCCGGCTGACAGCGTACAGCGAATGAGGGTGCGGCAAGTCCGTAGACTTGCATGGTCAATTAGGGTGCATCGTTTTCCATCGTAAATAAAATGGTTAATTAATGGTTTCCTAAAGAAACCATCGACATGGGACCAGGTTTGTTTCACTCTACGAATTTTTTGCGATTTTTCCACCAAGTTTGATGAAAAACGATTATGCCGTTTCGGCTGCACAGACAGACAAACAGACAGACAGACATACATTCTGATAGTGCTATAGTATATTAGATGACCCAACCTTCTCACCTGGTTATAAATCTTCTTAATCACAAAATTATCCAGTTTGTACATACCATTACTCAAATTCATGTTGACAAATTCGGTATGTTTAATGAGACTGGATTCTATAATGTTTCTACTGACAATTGAATTACAAGGTAATATTGAGGAGTCATTATCCCAGTCAATGCAATGCTCATTATCTCTCATATGAATGAACAGAGCATTGGATTCCTGGCCTGTTCTAACACTATATTTATGCTGTTTAAGTCTAATTATAAGATCTTTACCTGTCTGGCCTAAATAAAACATATTACATTCCTTGCAAGGAACCTTGTACATGCAGCCGCCTGCATTGTTGGGGGAGTTCTTAATTAACATTTGTTTTACAGTGCATGAATTCTTAAATGCCACATTAACGTTCCAGGTTTTCAGTTGTATAGGAATTTGAGAGAATTTTTTGATAAATGGTAATACTAAGAGATTCTTATTGTCATGGGTTGGCTTAGGATCAGTTCTATAAAAAAGACTTCTTAGTAATGTTAAGGCATTTGTCTATAAAAGACCTAGGGTACTTAAGGTTCAAGCCAATATTATAGATATATTTATATTCCTAATCAATGAATTGCGGACTGCATATTCTTAGAGCACGTAAAAACATTGTTGAAAATACTGCCTGTTTGACTCTATTATGGCGGGCAGAATAAAAATTAATGTATGAACACACATTAGTAGGTTTCCTATAAATACTGAACTTAAAGGTGTTACCTATTCTGTGGATCAGACAGTCTAGGAATGGTAATTTGCAGTTATTTTCTAATTCCACAGTGAATTTGATCGAGGGGGTTAAGTTGTTAAGTTGTGGTAGAAAAGCTTTTAGGTCCTCATTACATGGCCAAAGACATTTTACATCATCTACATATCTAAACCAGACTGCTGAAGGTGGTAAAATATTACTTAATAGTTTCTTCTCAAAGAATTCCATATATAAGTTACTTAATACTGGTGAAAGCGGATTACCCATTGCCATACCAAATTTTTGAGCACAATATATTCTCCATTGAATTCAAATTTATAATCCTTAATACATAGTTTGATAAGTTCGATGAAATCATCTTTAGACGGGCAATGAAATATTATCCAGGGAATCTGTGAGAAACTCTAGTAAATCATCAACTGGGACCTTTGTAAAGAGTGATGTTACATCAAAACTGACCAGTTTAAAATCATAATTAATGTGTAGATCCATATTATTCTTAATATTAGCGTTAGAAATGTTGCCAACTAGGGGATTTAGTAAAGAAACTAATCATTTAGATAACTTATAAGTGATTGACCCAACTGAGCTAATGATGGGTCTTGCTGGGTTATTAGACTTGTGAGTCTTGATTAGACCGTACATGCATGGCAGTGGAGGGGACGTTGAAGAAAATATTTAATGATATTATCTTTACCTCTCAATATATTAGCCTTGTCAAGTATTTCTCCTTAGTGTGTACTCACCCCCTGAAGATGTGAATTACACGACAGCGCTTGAGAACTTCGTGTTTTCTTATTTCCTTGTGGTTATCAGCTAAGTAGAAGGCAATAGTATAAAGAAATGTCCTTTACAAATGAATTTCCTTGTATAATCACTTGACACAATTAACAACTCAAAGCACACAGAGTTTCTCGCCTCCTTAAGTAGTCTAGTGTGCCCTCACGATCACTAGTATTAAACACAAAGGTTTTGAATAACACATTATATAACGTTTTGCATGCACCTAAATGGTGCGCTAGATGAGCATCTACATAAATATAACAGACATGTTTTCAAGTAATTGCGACAATATATTTTTCGAATCATGAAGGGTCATTTGAAGAGTGACTACACTACACTATGTACAAAAAAGACACTAATCAGTGTTGGCATACTAAGACCACCTCGATCGAGCTAAGTGTCAAACTCTGATGACAAACATTCTGCACGATCTACTTCTGGCTGTCCATATTATGAACTAGAAATCCTGTAATTTTATGCTTAAAGATATCATCCGAATCCAGAAGGACCTTAGTGTCATGTGATGTTAGTTCTTCCAAGATTTGTAAATCACTATCATCTATTGATGCTGCACAAAACTCACAGCTTACGTCATATGTACCCTCAGGAACAATGTCATGTTTTAGCAGCTGATGTAACTGCTAAATTTTGGCTGCTGCTTGACCATCACCAATGTATAATTTTCCTCCACTGCATTGACTTGCTTGTCCCCCCAAAAAAATTTCAAGGGTATCTTGTGAAAAATTAGCAGTCAGGGTGTAAGTAAAGCCATGTTTTTCAAAAAAAATTATGCTGCTTCTATATTATACCTTGTTGTGGCAGCAAAAGCATCTGCCGTTGATTGTGTTAGTTAGTTCTGTCAATGGGCCGTGTCTACCAGCCCACCGACAACTGGAAATAACCTTACACATTTCCTGAACCTCTTTGAATTTTTCACATTTGAATGTCCAAGGTGTACACTCGGAAACCATAATCTCTAGCCCACCTGGGTCGGTACTGGAGGTTAGAACAGTGTCCTTTCTGGACGGGGGCCCACTCTAACTATCACGAGGCAACACACGCACGAACACACACAGTCATAGTACGGCTGTATAGATGACATTATGTATAAATATTGTATATGACATTTTATACTCTGCATTATCTTCATTATATATGAACGCAAAGAAAAAATACCATAGGTTGTAGTTACGAAAGTATGAATGGAAATAAACACTTCCAAACCACCCAGTGATTCCACACAACATGTGTGTGTGTGTGCCAGACCACGATGCTTCCCATCATTAGCATAACTATATGAAAAATCGTGTTTAATTTAACTACATACTTCAAAAACCTTAAATTACATGTGGATCAGTCACTCCTCATTTGACACACTTATAGTGTAATACTTTGACCATACCACCTGGGCACATGGAGGCCCACGGTAACTCTCACGGGGCAACATACGCACGAACACACAAGTTATGATATGAACCCTTCCGGGCTTCACTATAATTATCATGTTATGTTCATCGTGCTCTGTATCTTGGTAACTAGTCATAGTATCAATACATGAGTGTTATTGGTATAATATTGTAACTTTTACCCTACAGTTATTGTTGTAAATCATGGACAGGAAGGATACATAAATTGTAATATCAAGTGTATGGTTCGCTCAAAGCCACCCCAAGTCAGACAACGCGTCACACAAAGTTACACTGTGTGTGTGTGTGTGTGTGTGTGTGTGTGTGTGTGTGTGTGTGTTCTGTAACATTAAGCTTCATCCTTAGTAGGTAAGATGTTTCATAAAGAGGTTTCTCCCATTCGTCATTGTGAGCATCGTCCCAGAGCACATTGTTTCCATCAAAACCATGGTTCATCCTTATTTCCCTTCTTCCGTGTAACTATATCCATATGGCTAAGTGCTTGCTTTTCATTTCTTTATTTACCAAAATAATGTGGATCAGTTACTCGTTATTTAACACATACATGCACTTAGAGCATCAAGATTGTTTTGTAGGCATGACTATTGGTTAATTGAAACCCCAAAAATATTTTTCACATTTATTATGCATAAACATTGTAAACATATCTATGTGATTATTGTAGTATATAACATATATTTAATGTCTGGACAGATTCCCAAGAGTTATGCATATTAATGCATAGATTTTGTAAGCATATTTATGCGAAGTGACGTAAAACCACATAGTAAAATACCTGGACAAATTCCCGAGAGTTAGGAAACGAAGTCTATGTGGCCCCAACGAGGTTACACCAGAGAGCTAACTCCCCCGCCACCCCCTACAAGGCACCGTCGTGGGCGGAGATTTAATTCTTGACCACAGGTTAATACCGTGTCCAACCTCCATCTGCTGCTATAACTTCATGCAATCTGGTGGGCATGGAATCTACCAGATTGCTGCAGATGTTCGGCCTCCTCCTTATTCCCTCCCACACATTATGTGCGTGTCTCCTCACTGCCTCACTCGTTTTCTCCTCAACATCCCATTCAACAACCATATGCGCCCATAGATTTTCTATTGGATTACAATCGGCTCCTTTAGGGGGCCAGTCCAATAGAATAATCTGCGGGTGCGCCTCAAACCAACGCTTGACTGCCTGACTTGTATGTATTGGACTGCGGTCTTGCACCATACATATAGGCTGTGGGTCTGGGATGGCATATGAGTTGCTGGGAGGATGGTTAGCAGTCCTGTTGAACTGGCAGGTAGACAAAATAGAAAACTCACAGCCAAACTGTAAGAAAACCCATGGACAATGAGACATTAGTAAAATATACTAGGTCATTTTAGCGCGTGCACACACATTATATACAGACCTATTGGTCCTTGCGAGGCTGTTTGGTTATGCTATGCTAACTAGTTTGCTAGGGTGAGGGAAAGTATATATATATATATATATATATATATATATATATATATATATATATATATATATATATATATATATATATATATATATATATATATATATATATATATATATATATGCTGATAACCACAAGAAAAGAAGAAAACACGAAGTTCCCAAGCGCTTTCGTGTAATTCACATCTTCAGGGGTGAGTACAGACTAAGGAGAAGTACAAAACAAGGTATATATATACAGTATACAGAGGAGGGTGAGATCAGGTCCACAATGGTCAGGTATTAGGTAATGACCCTACTAATCTTTAAAAAGCACCTCAACGGTCGGTAGTCAGGTCAGAGTGTAAGTTGACCCAACCTTCTCACCTGGTTACAAATCTTCTTAATTACAAAATTGTCCAGTTTGTACATACAATTACTCAAATTCATGTTGACTGCTTCTGTATGTTTAATGAGACTAGATTCTATAATGTTCCTACTGTCAATTGAATTACAAGGTAATATTGAGGAGGCATTATCCCAGTCAATGCAATGCTTATTATCCCTCAAATGAACAAACAGAGCATTGGATTCCTGGCCTGTCCTAACACTATATTTATGTGTTTTAAGTCTAGTTACAAGATCTTTACCTGTCTGGCCTAAGTAAAACATATTACATTCCTTGCATGAGTTTTTAAATGCCACATTGACGTTCCAGGTTTTTAGTTGTAAAGGAATTTGAGAGAAATTTTTGTGCAATGTTAATACTAAGTGATTCTTATGGTCATGGGTGGGCTTGGGATCGGTTCTATAGAAAGATTTCTTAGTAATGTTAAGGCATTTGTCTATGAAAGATCTAGGGTACTTAAGTTTCAAGCCAATATTATAGATATATTTATATTTCTCATCAATGAATTCCGGGCTGCAAATTCTCAAAGCACACTTTGGCGCTGCAGTAGAGAGAGGTCGGGGTAAGTAGGAGTAAAAAACAAGCAGGTCCTGGGAAGTAAAATTGGTTACTCAGGACAAGGGGTAAAACAGGACCAGGGAAGGGTAGGTTTAAATGTATTCTATACAAACAGTAGGGGCGTTAGAAATAAAATAGACTTGCTGAGAGCAGTTGTATGTACCTAGAATGTAGACGTCATAGCAATCATCGAAACTTGGATGAATCTGGCGAGCAAAAATTTTTTATCAGAGTACCACATAGAAGGGTACAACCTTTTTCACAAGGACAGGGAAGGTAGGAAGGGGGGAGGGGTCGCACTCTTCGTCAAGGATACATTAAAATGTTGCATTAATAATTCAATAAAGGGTGAAATAGGAACCGAGTCTGTATGGGTAGAAATCACGGAAGTAAGAGAAAACTATTATGGGAGTGATTTACAGGCCCCCAAGTCTTGGGAAAGAAGCAGCTCAGCCCATATGGCAGGAAATGAGTTGGGCAGCAAAATATAACAACCTATGCATTATGGGGGATTTCAACTTCACAAATATTGACTGGGACAACATTGTAGGTGACTATGAATCTGAAGACTTCCTAGATGCAGTACAGGAAAAAATTTTGAAACAACTCATTACAGAACCTACAAGAGGTGACAATATATCAGACCTAGTATTAACAAATAAAGAAAATATTATCAGAGATATCACAATAGGGGAAGAACTAGGTAACAGTGATCACAGAGAAATCAGGTTCACCGTAAATTGGAAAACGAAAAACAATGACAATATGGTCACAGTCCCAAACTTTCGGTTGGCGAATTGTCAGGGGTTAAGAAGGTACGTAGGTGAGGTCACCTGGGAACTGTCAGGTCAGTCCCAAGTAGGAAAGGGTGAGGTCACAGATGACACAACAATTGATCATGATTATAAGATATTCACTAGTATACTACGTAAAGCACAAGAACAAAATATACCATACAGAAATTTAGGTCAAATAAGAATGAGCCAAGGTGAATGACCAGTAAACTTAAACATGACATAGAACATAAGAACATAAGAACATAAGAATGGAGGAAACTGCAGCGGGCCTATTGGCCCATACTGGGCAGTCCCGTTTACACCCAACCCCTATTGCTCATATTAGCATCAAACCGATGTTTGAAGCTATTCAGCGTATTCGAGTTGATGATGATATTTGGTAACTTGTTCCATTCATCCACTACTGTGTTTCCAAACCAGTGTTTACCTATTTCATGCCTAAATCTAAATTTGTCTAATTTAAAACCATTGTTACGAGTTCGCTCCTGGTTGAATAGTTTGAGTACCTTTGTAATGTCCCCTTTGTTTAGCCCTGCCTTCCACTTATACACCTCTATCAGGTCGCCCCTCACTCTACGTCTCTCGAGGGAGTGCAAATTAAGATGCTTTAACCTGTCTCTATACTCAAGGTTCCTAATGCACGGGATTAGTCTTTTCATTCTCCTCTGAATTCTTTCCAAGGATTCTATATCCATTCTGTAATACGGGGACCAGAACTGAACTGCGTAATCCAGGTGTGGTCTCACAAGAGCAAGATACAGTTTTAGGTGACTTCACTAGTCTTGTAACTAACACTCCTTTGTATGAACCCCAGTACCTTATTAGCCTTGTTACGAGCAAAAACACATTGTTTACTTGGCTTAAGGTTCCTACTTATCATTACTCCTAAATCTCTCTCGCAGTCGGATTTCTCTATGGCATCGTTGTTCATCTGGTATCTGGTTTCCCTGTTTACATCTCCTATACTGAGGACTTTACATATGTCCACGTTGAATTTCATCTGCCATATTTCAGACCATTCGAAAAATTTGTTTAGATCTTCCTGTAGTTTTGCTGAGTCCTCGACAGATTTAATAACATGTCCTATTTTAGTGTCATCAGCAAATTTGCTTATGTTGCTATCTATGCCGATATTTATGTCGTTTATGTATATAATAAATAATAATGGTCCAAGTACTGAGCCTTGGGGAACTCCACTTGTGACGTTGCTCCAATGGGACTTAGTGCCATTAATGCTCATTCCCTGCTTCCTGTCCTGTAACCACACCCTAATCCATTTAAGGATATTACCTTTGATGCCATGTGCTTCTACCTTTCTAATTAGTCTTTCGTGGGGGACTCTGTCGAAGGCTTTGCTAAAGTCGAGATATACCACATCATAATTGTGCCCCTCGTCCACCGATTCGAAAACTGATGAAAAGAATGTTAATAGATTAGTTAGACATGAACGTCCGCTTGTGAAGCCATGCTGGGAATCATTGATCAATCGGTGCTTCTTCAGGTGATTTCGAATAGAATTTGAAATGATTGCTTCCAGTAATTTGCCTACTATTGATGTTAGACTGATTGGGCGGTAGTTAGAGGATAGTGATCTATCCCCCTTCTTGAAAATCGGTATTACATTCGCTATCCTCCAGGATTCTGGTACTACACCTGTTTTCAAGGACATGTTAAACAACTTTGCTAAGGGCACATTAAGCTCTTCCTTACATTCCTTTAATACTCTGGCAAATATCTCATCGGGACCAGGTGACTTATTAGGCTTTAGTTTGTCTATTTGCTTACTAACATCGTTACTAGTCACTACTATCTCACTTAATTTGTTTTCTTCACTATCTCTGAATATAGTTGGTGCCCCGGGTATCATGTTTAAATTTTCGGTGGTGAAAACTGTTGAAAAATAATTATTCAAATTTTGCTCATTTCTCTGTCGTTATCAGTGAGGTCGCCGGTATCTGACCGTATTGGTCCAATCTTTTCTCGTGTTTTAGTTTGATACATTTGGTAGAATCCTTTGGGGTTTGTCTTCGCCTCCCTTGCTATCCTTACCTCATTATTCCTCTTGGCTTTCCTTATCTCGGTTTTAACCCTACTCGCCAATACCCTATAATAATCCCAGAGGTAAATTTCGCCACGATTTATCCTTCTACCTATAGCCTTCCTTTGGCCAATGATGTTCTTTAAATAATTATTTATCCATTTAGGGTCATTGTTGTCTGATATGAGTATTTTGTATGGTATGTTCTGCCTTTGTGCATTAAGTAACTCATTATTTAAATTGTCCTGGAACTCGGCAATCTCAGATCTCGTTATCAGGTCTGTGTCATCTGTCAGGTTCAATACCAAGCGCGACACCCCCTCCCTCAGCTGCCTCTTTAAACTGTCAAAGTTTGCCCTTCTGAAATCTGGTACTTTAGTGGAATTTTCCTTACGTCTGCCCTGAAAATCTAACGGGAATCTAATTTCTTTGTGATCTCTGTTTGCAAGTTCGTTCCCTACCTCGACATTGCTAATGAAGTTTTCTCTGTTTGACAGAACTAAATCGAGTATATTATTACCCCGGGTGGGTTCAGTGATATGTTGACTTAGGAAACAGTCCTGGATCGTCTCGAGAAAATCCTCTGATTCTGAGTTACCTGTAAGTTCAGTCCAATCTATTTGGCCAAGGTTAAAGTCGCCTACTATATAGACTTTGTTGTGTATGGAAGTCCTGCGCATTTCATCCCAGATAAGTCACTCATTGACTCTATCAAGATTGGGAGGTCTATATATTACTCCTGTGATAAATTTTTCCCTACCGTCGATTAGTTCAATCCAAATTGTTTATGTATTCCGCTCAGTTTTTATTTCCTTATTTATTTCACACTTCAGATTATCCCTAACATAGATTGCTACTCCGCCTCCTTTCCTGGTCTGCCTATTGGTATGTAACAGTTCGTAACCCGCAATTTGGTATTCGACTAGTAACTCACGTGAGTCTTGGTTGATCCATGTTTCAGGGAATGCTATTATATCGATTTGAATGCTATTATAGGAATAAAGAAAGGAATTTATAAGAAATTAAAGGGAGGGGAGGAGCAGCTCAGAAATGGGTATAATGATCTATTTAGGAATGTTAAGAAAAATGTAAGGAAAGCAAAGAGAGACTATGAAATCAGAATAGCAAGAGAATCCAAGGCGAATCCCAAGGGATTTTTCCAGGTATATAGAACAAAGGTCAAGGACAAAGTTGGGCCTTTAAAGTCAGGGAGGGGGGAAGTGATCAATGGCAGTGAAGAAATAAGCAAAGCATTGAACAGCTACTGTTTATCAGTTTTCACGGAAGAATTTTGCGAGGAAATTCCAGAGGTGAAACTGATATTTAGGGGAAAGGAAGAAGAGAAACTAAAGAATATCACTATCAGAAAAGAGGATGTTCTTAAGAGGATAAATAAATTAAAGAAGACAAAATCCCTAGGGCCTGATGAAATTTTCCCCAGAGTCTTGAAAAAGTGTAGAGAACAGATTAGCGGACCCCTCGTAAATTTATTTACAAAATCATTAAACACGGGAGTTGTGCCAGACTTGTGGAAACAGGCAAGTGTAGTATCCATATTTAAAAAGGGAGACAGAGCATCAGCGTCAAATTACAGGCCGATCAGTTTTACATCAGTAGCGGGGAAATTTCTTGAATCAATTATAGCAAATAGCATTCAATTGCATTTAGAGAAAAGCAAATTAATCTACGACTCTCAACATAGGTTTACAAAGGTTTTCAAAGCATTTTTAACCTTGGGTCTCTGACCATGTGAATTAATAAGTTTTGATGTAAATTCACTTTTCACTAGAGTACCTGTGAAAGACCTACTTTCATTTCTTAAAGATAAATTACAAACTGTTAGATTTAACTATTGAACATGATACTTTTCTCAAATTGATATAGTTATGCATAACTGACAATGTGTTTAGAGCAAATGGGAAGTTTTACAAGCAAATATTTGGCATGAGCATGGGTTCTGACCTCACTCAGTTGTGTTCTGACCTCACTAGAGGAAAGATCATGGCAGCTTAGCTCCCCTCCCGGGGATAATTATCAGATATGGTTAGTGCTACTTGTAAACGGGGTTATGCCATTCTGTGGGCTGAGTTAGAGAGTACCAAGGAAAAAAACCTGAAATTAGAGGAAGAAAACTTAAAATTAAAGGAAGAGACAGCAAGGATGAAGGAAGAAACGAGACAAGGAAAGCCGGTGAATGATGAAAACTCAGGTGAATGGAAGGTTGTGAGGAGAGGGACTACCAAACTGGTGGTGAAGAAACACACCATGGATACAACAACGACATCAACAGCTAAGTGTACCAACTCGTTCAGTCCCTTGATAGACGAAATGGACGTTAGTACAGTCAGGGACAGGGCTGACAAGGAAGGTATACAAACTTTAATTGTTGGTAACTTTTAGGTAAGGCACTTGGACAGAGCCTTTTATGGTAAAAATAAAAATAGGATGAGGGTGTGTTTGCCTGGGGCTGAGGTGGGGGATATAGTTGACAGGATGGACAATATCTTGTCTGGTAATGGGAACAAACCCATTATCTGCCTCAGTGCAGGAGGCAATGATATTGGCCGGTGAAGGAGTGAAGAGCTTCTTGATAAGTTCAAGACAGCTATAGATCATATTAGGACTAAGGGAGGGATCCCTATCATATGTGGTGTCCTGCCTAAAAGAAGAGTTAGCAATGAATGGTTGTCAAGGGCAGTTGGTGTCAACGGCCGTCTTGACGGATATTGCAAGTCAATATCAGTCCCATTCATTGACAACTGGGACAACTTCTATGGCAGAAAGGACCTTTTTGCTAGGGATGGGGTGCGCCTGTCTCGGGATGGGTGGCAACCCTGGCTGGGTCACTAGAGGGGGCAGTTCAAAAGATATCAAAGTATTTAAGCTGCTAGGGGAACATATGGGCACAGGGGTGGAGGAGATTGCAGTGGGAGCTGGTAAACAAAGTGAAAGATTACTGGGAAATAGTGTTAGGAATGATGACAAAACTAAATTAGACAGAGAGTTTAAACCTAAACAAGGTAAAGGGAGGACTCAGAACACGACTAACATAAATGTCTACTACGCGAACAGTAGAAGTATGAGAAACAAAATGGATGATATTAGGGCCTTGGTATGTACCGAAACAATCGATATAATAGCATTCACTGAAACATGGATCAACCTAGACTCATGTGAGTTACCGGTCGAATACCAAATTGCGGGTTACAAATTGTTCCATACCGAGAGGCAGACCAGGAAAGGAGGAGGAGTAGCAATCTATGTCAGGGATAATCTGAAGAGTGAAATAAATAAGGAAATCAAAACTGAGCGGCATACAGAAACAATTTGGATAGAATTAATCGATAGTAGGGAAAAATTAATCACAGGAGTAATATATAGACCTCCAAATCTTGATAGAGTAAATGAGCGACTCATCTGGGATGAAATGTGCAGGGCTTCCATACATAACAAAGTCTGTATAGTAGGCGACTTTAAATTTGGACAAATAGATTGGACTGACCTTACGGGTAACTCGGAATCAGAGGATTTTCTCGAAAGGATCCAGGACTGTTTCCTAAGTCAACATGTAACCGAACCCACCCGGGGTAATAATATACTCGATTTAGTTCTTTCGAACAAAAAAACCACATTAGCAATATCGAGCTAGGGAACAAGCTTGCAAACAGCGATCACAAAAAAATTAGATTCCACTAAAGTACCAGATTTCAGAAGGGCAAACTTTGACAGTTTAAAGAGGCAGCTGAGGGAGGGGGTGTCGCACTTGGGGTTGAGCTACATGACCTCGCATGAGGTGACCTCACTCAATGCACCCACAGAGGGCGACCTCACCGTACCAGGAGACCTGACGGTTGAGACTGACCTCATAACGAGATCTGAGATGGCCGAGTTCCACGATATTTTAAATAATGAGTTATTTAATGCACAAAGGCAGAACATACCATACAAAAAACTCAGATCAGACAACAATGACCCTAAATGGATAAATAATTATTTAAAGAACATCGTTGGCCAAAGGAAGGCTATAGGTAGAAGGATAAATTGTGGCGAAATTTACTTCTGGGATTATTATAGGGTATTGGCGAGTAAGGTTAAAACCGAGATAAGGAAAGCCAAGAGGAATAATGAGGTAAGGATAGCAAGGGAGGCGAAGACAAACCCCAAAGGATTCTACCAAATGTATCAAACTAAAACACGAGAAAAGATTGGACCAATACGGTCAGATACCGGCGAGCTAACTGATAACGATGGAAAAATGAGCAATAATCTGAATAAATATTTTTCAACAGTTTTCACCACCGAAAAATTAAACATGATACCCGAGGCACCGACTCTATTCAGAGATAGTGAAGAAAACAAATTAAGTGAGATAGTAATGACTAGTAACGATGTTAGTAAGCAAATAGACAAACTAAAGCCTAATAAGTCACCTGGTCCCGATGAGATATTTGCCAGAGTATTAAAGGAATGTAAGGAAGAGCTTAGTATGCCCTTAGCAAAGTTGTTCAACATGTCCTTAAAAACAGGTGTAGTACCAGAATCCTGGAGGATAGAGAATGTAATACCGATTTTCAAGAAGGCCGATAGATCACTATCCTCTAACTACCGCTCAATCAGTTTAACATCAATAGTAGGCAAATTACTGAAAGCAATCATTTTAAACTCTATTCGAAATCACCTGGAGAAGCACCGATTGATCAATGATTCCCAGCATGGCTTCACAAGCGGGCGTTCATGTCTAACTAATCTATTAACATTCTTTTCATCAGTTTCCGAATCGGTGGACGAGGGCCACAATTATGATGTGGTATATCTCGACTTTAGCAAAGCCTTTGACAGAGTCCCTCACGAAAGACTAACTAGAAAGGTAGAAGCACATGGCATTAAAGGTAAATTCCTTAAATGGATTATGGCGTGGCTACAGGACAGGAAACAGCGAGTGAGCATTAACGGCACTAAATCCCATTGGAGCAACGTCACTAGTGGAGTTCCCCAAGGCTCAGTACTTGGACCATTATTATATATTATATACATATACGACATAGATATCTGTATAGACAGCAACAAAAGCAAATTTGCTGATGACACTAAAATAGGACGTATTATTAAATCTGACGAGGACTCCGCAAAACTACAAGAAGATCTAAACAAATTTTTCGAATGGTCTGAAAAATGGCAGATATAATTCAATGTGGACAAATGTAAAGTACTCAGTATAGGAGATGTAAACAGGGAAACCAGTTACCAGATGAGCAACGATGCCATTGAGAAATCCGACTGCGAGAGAGATTTAGGAGTAATGATAAGTAGGAACCTTAAGCCAAGTAAACAATGTGTTTTTGCTCGTAACAAGGCTAATAAAGTACATGGGTTCATACAAAGGAGTGTTAGTTGCAAGACTAGCTAGGTCATCCGAAAACTGTATCTTGGGCTTGTGAGACCACACTTGGATTACGCTGTTCAGTTCTGGTCACCGTATTACAGAATGGATATAGAATACTTGGAAAGAATTCAGAGGAGAATGACAAGACTAATCCCGGGCATTAGGAACCTTGAGTATAGAGACAGGTTAAAGCATCTTAATTTGCACTCCCTCGAGAGACGTAGAGTGAGGGGCGACCTGATAGAGGTGTATAAATGGAAGTCAGGGCTAAACAAAGGGGACATTACAAAGGTACTCAAACTATCCAACTAGGTGCGAACTCGTAACAATGGTTTTAAATTAGACAAATTTAGATTTAGGCGCGAAATAGGAAAACACTGGTTTGGAAACAGAGTAGTGGATGAATGGAATAAGTTACCAAATATCATCATTAACTCGAATACGCTGGATAGCTTCAAACATAGGTTGGATGCTTATATGAGCAATAGGGGTTTGGTGTAAATGGGACTGCCCAGTATGGGCCAATAGGCCCACTGCAGTTTCCACCATTCTTATGTTCTTATGTTCTTATGCTCCTCTTGCCTATATTTATATGGAATTTAATGGAATTATATGGAGTTTAATAAGGTCACCCTCTATATTTAAGCCTCTCTCTGTCCATGTAATCCAGTTGCCTCTGAAGATGTCTTGAATAAAGATGTTCCGGTGTTTCCCTTTTCCCGTGTGATTTTATCAAGATATATATATATATATATATATATATATATATATATATATATATATATATATATATATATATATATATATATATATATATTTATTTATATATATATATATATATATATATATATATATATATATATATATATATGTAATATTCATAAATTTCAGTGTAATTTCAAACGCCGCGCCATTGGCGATACTGAGTTTTCAATGTCGTCTTAGGGAAGAGAGCGCTCCCCGCACATAGCGAGAGGTTGTGGAACTAGGCCTATATGAGATTAGATGTAATTTACCGAGTTAATAGGGACGTGAATCATGAAATTAAATATCAGTTATTAAATTGAAAATAATTATAGATCGGTTCCCAGTCTGAAAATGTTGCGTACGTCCTAATTAAGTTTAATCGTCTGGTAAATAAGTCACTCCCGGAAAGCGTGAACCAGGAAGCAGTGAGAGAGGTCAAGGACCACCTCTGTGCTGTACCCAGGAGAGACGGATCGCGTGACCTGGTTCTTTCGTTTATTTAACATCAGTATTAACAAGTAAGTTTTATTCAATCTCAGACAAAGCTTGATAGGGCGGTAGGAACAAACGGTGATGTGAGACAATAGCTAACAGCCCGGGTTTTTCAGGGTTCTGTAGACCCCACGCGGTATGATAACGTCCACTGGCGGTATGAGTGGTGAAGCGAGCTGTATGACCGTCCACTGACCTGGGTTTGAGCCACCTGTTGAGTATGGTGAGAGTTGGAGTGAACCCAGCTGTCTAGGTGCCCAACTAACGACGTGACGATTGTTTGGGGTCATCAACTCTCCTCTACCTCGGCTCACAATACCACATATCTTCAAGCAGCTTAGTGAAACCCTTTTGCTAACGGGAAGCTAAAGCTTCTCTCAACTGTACAAGGTCTGATTGGCTCACTCCCTTCCACTTCATGGATGTACTGGGGGTAAAGTGAAGCCAGCTGAGTGATACAGGGCCGCACACTGGGGCCAAGAGTCAGTGGAGTTTAGAGGTACACTTTCCAAGGTGGAGAAAGGCTGATTTGGGTCTTAAACTACGGGTGCCTTTTGGTTGTGCCTTAAACGACTACGGAATGCAGGTGGAATCTGTGTGTGTGTTAGGTTAGGAAGCATGGTTCACGAGTATTGGTGGACTCAGTACCTTCTTAATAATAGTGACAATATTTTTGTGTGCAGTTAATACTATTTTTTCAGTTACTAATGTATGCTGTGTGCATGTAATATTTCTTTATAATCTCAATCTCAGGTATAACCTTTGTTCCCCAGAGTAGTGTTTAAGTTAGATTAGGAGGTATGTATCTATTGGGGTAATATAATTTTGTTGAGCGCCCTGAAGGCCTATTCAAGGTGGAGTTAAGAAGCTCTGATTTTTATACCATTTTCTCAGTGCTGGATATAATTTTGGTGAGTGCCCTTAAGGCCTATTCATTGTAGAGTTATTAATTTCTTATTTTTTTAATACCATTTTCTCAGTGATTGATATTTTGTTGAAAGCCCTTAAGGCCTGGTTCATGTGTGCTAGCAACATTTCTTCATACTTTAAATTTATTATCCTCTAATGAGGCATTGCCTGAGGTTCTAATAATTTCAACATCATGTATGACTTTTATTCCCTAGAGTAGTATTTTAAGTTCAGGTGAAGAAGTGCGCATATTGGTGTACCACTATTTGATTGTGTTTGTAGTGTTGGAGGGAATATAAGTGTAAATTTTACAGTGTGTCTCATTCATCCCAGTCACAGACGCTATCCTCCCAAGGGTCACGGACAATTCATTTTGGTTAGTAAAGTTAAGTGCTCTTGTGCTGGTTCGGGATTTCTCACTAAGGGGTGCTTCCACTGCAATTACCATCTAATAATCTTTAATAAACCCCAAGTCAAGTGAGAAATTAAAGTCCAGTAATTCCGACCGGTTACATATATATATATTGTTACACCGTCTGTTAATTTCCTTTAATATCCAGGTTCTAGGCGTAAAAAAAAAAAAAAAAGTGAAGTAAATTAAAAGGGAATAAAAATAAATAAAGTAAACCTTTAAGACTTTAATTAAATTAAATATTAACATAATACAGAGCCTCGTAGGCTGTCACAACAAATTGATTCACTATCGAAACTTTTAAGACGCAAATGATACTAAAACATCGAAACATCAAAAGCACTGCTTAAATATATAGAATAAAAATAAAGCACTGGATTACGTTAACACTGCATATATAAAATATCTAACACTGAAATTAACTATAGTGAAACAACACTGAATTTCTAAAATGTAACTAAGCAAGCACTGATGGACACATAAGAGACATGAATAGGTACTCACATAGATATACCACATTGGTGGCGACAGGAACAACACAGGAATAAATCTAAATATAAGTAACAGGTGTTACGAGTTGGGGATTTAGAATATAGTTAAAAGACTACCCAGATCCCAACAGGCAACAACAATAAAAAAATAAAGACAATCGGACTATAAAAGGGTAGACAAAGGATGCGAGTTATTGTTGTGTATAATAAAGTACCATAAATTCCTTAACAAAATATTCAGCTTTCTATAATTTACCCTTAACCATACTTAACCTAAACATTAACAGTTTACACATATTTATACAACATACAACAATTTTGAAGCAAGTGGACGCGGGGAGGCAATATAGGATAACAAATACTTAAGTGCGGAGCTGAGATGGCTGACGAGTAAGGCTGAGTATTGAAGGAGATGGTAGGTAGTCACTGTGCCGTAGGTTTCCAGGATAGGTGATCCTAGTGTGGTCACTTCCCAGAGTGAACTGAACTTTCCTCCATCTGGAGCTGATGAGGAAGACTTGGAGGAGGTGACGCAACAACCAGGATATGGAGAAGGGAAACCCCTGAGTGGTAACTAAGACTAGTCATACTCGGGTTTCGTCCCTAGATGGCATTGCTCGTGGTGCAGGGTAGGTAGATCAGGACAATAGGTGGCGTGGTTCGTAGTGCTAGGTAGGTAGATCATGACAATTGATGGCGTGGTTCGTAACACACCCTCCCTCCACAGACCTCCATAGCGCGGGTGCGAAGGAGGTGATCACCTGGTGCGTCTGGAGAGTAGCTGCTGCATTTCCACTGGAGCTCGGGATAAGGAGTCCGCAATCAGGTTGTCCACCCCCTTTATGTGCCGGACTTGTAGATTATAGGGCTGGGTGAGGAGAGCCCAGCGGAGGATTCGCTGGTTGGAGGTCTTGTTGGTTTGGATGAACGTGAGCGGGTTATGGTCGGTGAAGACAAGGGTTGTTTGTGGGCAAGATTGGAGGTAACATTCAAACTTCTTTATTGTCAACACCTCCTTCTCTATGGTCGAGTAGTTGGTCTGATGTTTTTTCAACTTGGCGGAGTAGTATGCCACAGGGTGAAGGACATCAGTGGTTGGGTCGGGTTGTAGGAGCACAGCCCCCACTCCGACACCGCTAGCATAGATTTGCTGATGGAAGGGCAAGGTGTAGTCGGGGGGGTGGACTACAGGCTTGGAGGCAAGGAAGGCTTTGAGGCGGTGGAAAGACTGGTCGCAGTTCTGGTTCCAGATGTAAGGGACCGCAGAACTGGTAAGGTCTGTGAGGGGTCCGGCCACGCTGGAGAAGTTACTGCAGAACCGACGGTAGTAGCCGCACATCCCCAGGAAGCGCATGAGTTCCTTCCTCGTCCTTGGAGTGGGGAAGGACAAGATGGCTTTAACGTTTGCGTCCTTGGGTCTCACCATACCATGCCCAACGATATGTCCCAGGTAAGTCACTGAGGCCCGGCCAAAAGCAGATTTAGCCAGGTTTATGGTGAATCCAGTCTCTTGCAGTCGTGCGAACAGTATCTCCAAACGCACCAGATGTTCGTCCTAGCCGTCCGACACCACCACCAGGTCATCCAGGTGGGCGAACGTCCCACCTAGGTCCTGAATCAGGTAATTGATTGCCCTCTGGAATGTGGCCGGAGCATTAGAAAAGCCAAACGCCATAACCAAATATTGAAAAAGACCAAATGGAGTTATAAATGCCGAGATTATTTTTGCCCTATCCGTGAGTCCCACTTGATAATATCCTTTCAACATGTCCTCCGTAGATATAAATTTTGCACAGCCTATGCTGTCTATTATATCTTCAATCAAAGGTAAAGGGTAGGAGTCTGAGACAGTGACCTGGTTCACTTTACGATAATCGGTACAGAAACGAAAAGTGCTATCGGGTTTTGGAATGAGAAGGCAAGGTGAAGCCCAGGGGGAGGTACTAGGCTCAGCTAAGTTATGTTTTAACAAAAAATCTACCTCCTTTTTCATAATATCTCTTTTTTGTGGATTTAGTCGATATGCTGATTGCCTAATGGGTTGTACCTCATCTGAGATTAGCTTAATATCATGTTTGAGTATATTGCAAAACCCTGGGAGGTCTGACGTTACTTTAGGAAATGTTGATAATAACTTAGTGAGATCTTTTGCTTGAGATGGATTCAGAACAGAAAAATACTCATCCAAGTTGTTGAGTATGTGACTGTTAGCAGGGTTTTCTTTAGGTAGAGGGAAGTCTAAATTCTCCAATAGGTCCATGTCATCTGTCTCCGGCTCCGGCCCTGACAAAACCTCTGGGATGTCTTCCTCTGACTGCCTGGAATGGTAAAGTTTCATGAGATTAATGTGAACAAGTTGTGAATCTTTTCTGCGATCAGGAGTATGGATTATATAGTTGAGGGGAGATAGTTTATTAGCATTGACTTGAAAGTTTTGATGGAACCGTTCCAAGCAACCTTGGGATTGTGGGTGGTAAGCCGAAGATGTACATTGGTCCACACTGAGGTCTTTCATTACCTGTTTGAAAACAGATGGATCAGATTGTTGGGCTTTAATGAGCTCATCCTTACTAATGGTCTTATTGTACAGATCTTCTGTGGGTAGGAAGATATTGGAGGTGGTTTTAGATGAAGAAGGCCCATTTCGCACACTCTGTGACCGGGTGACAGCACAAGATGGGAAAAGGTGAGGAATAGTTTCTTCAAGGTCAGTGGTGGAGTTGACAGGTAAGGGAGAGTCGACTGTCTTTATGTTGGGAACCACTTGATCTCCTACCAAGTCATTACCCAATAATAAATGAATGCCGCTCACAGGCATTGGATCTTTCCTAATGGCTACTTGCACTTCCCCAGTAATCAAGGGACATTGGAGGTGCACTTTAGCTAAGGGATAGGAAGAATGGGATGAGAGATCTGAAATTAGAACACTCTCATTAGTAAATGCGGTAGATATATCAGGAATGACGTTAAACAGGAGGATAGATTGTGTTGCGCCCGTATCACGTAGTATACGAATAGGGAAAGAACGAGACCCCTCTATGATTGAAATTTTTCCCTCATAGGTGAATGAATTGAAGAGATCCTGATGGTGCCTTTCCACATTGGTGGTTGCTATTGGTTTGAATTTGGGATCCAGGGAACTACTTTTAGAAGTTCGACACTTTGGGTGTTTACAAGACTGGATCGTATGGCCTGTTTTTTTACAGTAAGAACAATAAAACTTGGTTGCATCAGGGGGGTAGGTGTGGGACCTTTCGACCTACCACTCACACCCCAAGGTTATCACCAGAGGAGGACCTAACATGCCGGAAAGTACCACGTTCCCTACTGCCCAGTGACTCCACCAGCAAGGCGTACGCATCAGCCAGCTCAGCAGCACGCCCTAAATTAACCTCTCCACGCTCCTCCACATGCTTCAAGATGTGAAATGGTATCTTGCTTTTCCACTCCTCCAGGACTACCAAGTTTAACAAATCCTGAAATGTGGAGGTCTCTGTAGCCTCTAACCACTTCTTAAAAAACCTAAGCTTTTCTTGAGCAAACTCAACAAAGGTGTGTGAAAATGGTTTGGTTAGTTTACGAAACTTCTGCTGGTATCCATCTGGCGTGATAGCATAAGAGGTGAGGATATTCTTTATTACGTTATCATAGTCATCAGTCTGGTCTAAACAGTTATAAACTCTACGAGCCTTACCACATAATTTAGGAACTAACACCGACACCCACTGGTCCTTAGGCCACTCATTCTTCCCGGCTATTTTCTCAAAAGTCCTAAATGACCCGTCCATATCGGATTCATCAAACCCGGGAACAAGGGAAGAAGCATTAGCAGGGTTAAAAGCAGCTAGTTTCTCTTTTAATGCCACTTCTTTTGATTTAAACTCCGATGTTAAGGTGACTTCTGTCTCTCTCACCAGTAGTTCTTTCAGTCTAACCTCCTGCTCCAACTTGGCCTGTTCCAACCTTTCCTCATGCTCCAACTTGGCCTGCTCCGACCTTCCCTCATGCTCCAACTTTTGCTCCAACTTGGCCTGTTCCAACATTTCCTCATGCTCCAACTTGGCCTGTTCCAACTTGGCCTGTTCCAACTTGTCCTCATGCTCCAACTTGTACTCCAACTTGGCCTGTTCCAACTTGGCCTATTCCAACTTTTCCTCATGCTCCAACTTGGCCTCTTCAAACTTTTCCTCCTGCTCCAACTTGGCCTGTTCCAACTCGAGTTCTTTCATTTTGATTTGGAACTCGAACCTAGCTCGTTCTAGTTCTAAGGCGTCTACTCTTTGTGTTTTTTCTTGAGGGCTAGCCAGACCTGAGGCAACTTCTGAGTGAGGAGGGGTGGTGGATAGTGGTTGAAGTTTCTTGGACATGGGCGTTATCGGTCAACAGCGGATTCTTTTAAAACTTCTTGTTGAACCAACATTTCAATTACATGATTTTTTAACATCTCCTTAGTCAGTTACTGTGAATATGGGATATTGTAATAGTTGGCTATTTCTTTCCATTCTTTCTTCAGGATATTAACACGTAATTTAGCTACGGAAGGATTTTCAATTAAATCCTGGAGATCAAAACCTGAGGTGGCCATTGTTAAGAAAACTAGGATAAATTAACTAATGGTCAAAAGATAAGATAAGTGGATTACCCTAGAAAATATCACGGCAGTGGATAACCAGAAAGTCCCGGAAACTACCCAAGTTATACCTTGGGAAATTACACTTATGAATATTGTTCTTCTGATAAGATCCTTAAATAAGGATAAGAGACTTGGAAGAGGAAGGGCGTATTACGGCATTAATATAAAGATCCGGATTAACAACGCTTAGATACTTGAAGCAGGAAGGGCGTATTACGGCATTAATATAAAGATCCGGATTAACAACCCTTGAGTTACTTTATTATTGACCCCGAATGAGATAATGAGAAGAACAATAATTGAGGCTTTATAATTATGGGGTCCTGGTAGAGCGGAGCGTCCCAAGATATCACTTCACCCTAAACTAGTGACTATGGAACAGCCTACTCTGGAGCGAGGGTACGGCATTAAACAGATCGGGATTCTTCCCTACACTCGATAAGACTTACTACACGACTGCCACGTGTAATAACAGGTAAGCCTTATGACACTTGGAACCTAATATCCAACGTCTGTCACTCTTACTGTACGGTAATACCAATATATGCACACACATATGAAGGGACTTTAAACCACCGTAAAGCAATTGTGAACAGAAGTGACTGGGAGGAATAATTAACAAGGAGTAACAAGGGTGGGAAGGAATATGGCACTTAATGTTGGGTCCTGTCACGGTCGCCATTTGTTAAGAGTTGGGGATTTAGAATATAGTTAAAAGTCTACCCAGATCCCAACAGGCAACAACAATAAAAAAATAAAGACAATCGGACTATAAAAGGGTAGACAAAGGATGCGAGTTTTTGTTGTGTATAATAAAGTACCATAAATTCCTTAACAAAATATTCAGCTTTCTATAATTTACCCTTAACCATACTTAACCTAAACATTAACAGTTTACACATATTTATACTACATACAACAATTTTGAAGCAAGTGGACGCGGGGAGGCAATATAGGATAACAAATACTTAAGTGCGGAGCTGAGATGGCTGACGAGTAAGGCTGAGTATTGAAGGAGATGGTAGGTAGTCACTGTGCCATAGGTTTCCAGGATAGGTGATCCTAGTGTGGTCACTTCCCAGAGTGAACTGAACTTTCCTCCATCTGGAGCTGATGAGGAAGACTTGGAGGAGGTGACCCAACAACCAAGATATGGAGAAGGGAAACCCCGGAGTGGTAACTAAGACTAGTCATACTCGGGTTTCGTCCCTAGATTGCGTTGCTCATGGTGCTGGGTAGGTAGATCAGGACAATAGATGGCGTGGTTCGTAGTGCTGGGTAGGTAGATCATGACAATTGATGGAGTGGTTCGTAACACAGGTGACGGGTGTCACTCTAAAGAAAGTGAACTGAATGACAAGGAGGACTGGACTGAACTCTGCTTACAGGTGGAGTACTATATATAGGGTCGTTTCCCGTCAATGAGACTAGCAGGTGAAACATGGGTCGTTTAACGATGCAGATGGTCGTTAGAGAAACAAAGAATGCTTGTTACAATACTAAATGAAGAAATAAGATGGGCTTGAACAAATAATAACAGTTAGAACCTGAACAGCACAGGGTAAGGTGACTAGATTATATAATAGTAAATATAACACATCATTACAGGAATACTGTAATATGGAACAACATGGAAGCATGTTATATAAAAAAAATCGAAAAATAAGACACGGTCGTAACAATATATATATATATATATATATATATATATATATATATATATATATATATATATATATATATATATATATATATATATATATATATATATATATATATATATGTGTGTGTGTGTGTGTGTGTGTGTGTAAACGCCTTGGTTAAGGACGTTCAGGTAACGGGCAAGTCGAAGAGAATGATTGAAACTCGCCTTTTGACGCATTCAATATTTATTGATGTGGTCAAAACCTGCAGAGAACAAGGGGTTCATTAGTATTACATGGTGATCTATCTGATACATAATTAGTTAATCTCAGACGATTTCATCTTAATTACAGCTGATTATGTGACATGATACAAAGTTCATAAGTCTATTAATCTTAGTTACATTTCATTCCGTATTGTCTTATTTCTCCAGATAAGGCAGAAACGAGTAGGCATAATTAGTCCGCAATATTTCAGTACTGAGGGGAATGTCGTTACTTTGGCTGTACTTACAAGTGCGGGTCAATGCGAACCAGTATGGTGTTCCAAGGGACAATAGTACTGTGCAAATTGTTCCAGCACAAAACTCAGCCAGGATTGGGAGTCGGTGTTAACCACAGAGGGCTGGTGACTGCATGGTCCTCACAGCAGTGGCTGCATGGTCCTCACAGCATCACTTGAGAAGGCGATCTGCCTCATGGAGGCCAGGCGGCCACGCCACACTTTAAACCATACACTGAGCAGAATCAGGGCATATTGTTTGCTCAGGTCGCGTGGGAGGGGGGGGGGGTGGGGCGGCGCACGTGGTCCCAGGCTGATAGATTGAATGTTTGTTCGGGTAAGGCAACGCCAGCACTGTAGTTGAAGCCAGCGGCGATAACATATATATAACAAAGAAGTATGTCTGTGTGTTTGTGTGTGTGTCCTCACGAGGATCTCGGAAACTACTTTACCGATCTGTAGTAATGATGGATGGTGATATCTGTAGTGATGATGGATGATGATGTTATATGTAGTGATGATGGATGTTGTTACTGTATATGTAGTGATGATGGATGTTGTTACTGTATATGTAGTGATGATGGGTGGTGTTACATGTAGTGATGATGGATGGTGTTATATGTAGTGATGATGGATGGTGTTATATGTAGTGATGATGGGTGGTGTTATATATTTTTTTTTTTTATTGGACACTCCCCTACATCCTTGTGTAAGGTGAAGCGCAGAAGCGTTTACAGTGCCCAACAGGGAAGCATGCTAAGTTCATGCTTGCCTTTATGTCTCATGAGTTAAGGGCGTAGAAGCCTGAAGAGTCAAGGCTTTTTATATCAAGTTATTGGAAGCTCCAACAACTTGTCCCTGAATACGAATTCGCAACTTTCGATTTACTCCAGGTACCTACTTTACTGCTAGGTGAACAGGGACTAATGGGGAAGAGGAAGTATGTCCAAACAACTTCCACCGGCCCGGGAATCGAACCCGTGACATCTCGCTTGCGAAGGCGAGAGCGGTACCAGTCTACCACCAACACCCCCGGGTGGTGTTATATGTAGTGATGATGGGTGGTATTATATGTAGTGATGATTAGACAATAAAATAATTAC
>NW_024735442.1:5550117-5562617 GCF_018991925.1 Homarus americanus | reverse complement strand
TTTTAAAGACATAGTCAAGAACCTTTATATTCCCTTTATCTACCTGAGGTTTCAGCACTAGACATTTACTAGTCGACAGTCGTAAGGACCAGGTGGTCTAATGTGCCTGCAGGTGACTCTTAAAAAGATCACAATATGCATTAAAGGGAGGACACGGAAGAGGTAAAGATTGAGATTACAAGCTTGTTATTTAATAGGTAATGTTCGCTATTTAACTATCGAAGGACGAGATGAATTGCATAGCTTTCGTTAGGTTACGTTATTATACTAAGTCGACGAGAAGAGTGTAATATAAGAAGTAAACCGTCATGTCAAGGAAATTATATCTTGATTGGAAATTGAGATACTTGTAATGCCTTCAATTGGCTGCTTATATTAACTACAGGAGTATGTTGAACAATCCTAACAAACAAATGTATTAGGTTAATATCACAATAGAGATAGACAAAGGCACGTTGAGTCTCAAGGAACATAGTTAGGCTGATTATTTTGTCCCCTTATAAGGTTATGTTTGTCACTGTCGCATTTCAGTGACCAATTAATCAATTTGTCTCCGGTAATTTTCGTAACTGTAAATTCATATTCATAAAACTGATATGACTATGCCTTTAAGGGTAGTCTAGATTACCGAAAATATTACTTAATCTAACATACATGTAAATAGTATTTATTAATGATTTCAGACAAAATAATGAGCAGTTAATTATCACACAACAAAGAAACATTTTTTATGCAAGAATTTTAATTTAAAGACAATGAAATTCTCTCTAAATGTGGTTCATAAGTTGGAACTTGTGTCCCAGTGACTTGTGAGCTGTCAGAAGCTTCTCATAGAACTTTCAGAAACCTTCTAAATTATAACTGTATTCCAAAGAACGTAACTCTCTCATCCGTTTATGACAAATTCATGTTAACTATTTCTCTTTGACGAGCAGATGAACTGTCCATTTCTTGGTTTGTGAGTATATCTCTGTTCAACAGGAAGAATCATCAGGGAAAGGAGGTTCATATTTGTCATGAATATCTCTCTTTGTAGTGTCAAGCGTCAAGTTCCAACGTGAAGGTCACTTCCCAACTTGTCAAAACAATATAATCACAAAGTTATCCTCGTAATATTGCACATTCTTCGGCGCGGTCAATTATCTTCTACAGGATATGGTTACTCTCATCACCCTTCTGTTAATATTAATACTTTCGCGCCGATAGATCCGGCTCCTGATTAAGATTGCCTTTGTACGACTGTAATTAAAAGGTATAAAACAAAAAATTTAATGGGTGTTTTGATAAAACAAAATTTACAGTAGTATATAAGGTAATGGATATGTTGATAAAATAGGTGTTGCTGTGTACCTAAACAAGAACTTGATAATAAGGAGGGTTGCGAACATGTGGAAACGATAAAAACTCTAGGAAATGGAAGCAACTACCTCATAGTGTTAAGTATGTAGTTTACTCACATCGATCTTCTGTAATTAAAAAGCTTATTTATTAAGAGCATTTACCTAATAAGGAGACCTCTCTAACAAGGACATCTATTAAATAAAAGCACCTGTTTAATAAGGACATCTGTCCCTCATGTACGCTTACCTAAGAAGGATGCTTCTCTAATAGGGACATCTGTCACATAAATACCTGTTTACTATGGACACCTTTTACCAACGCCACCTCCATCACCACCCATGACACTGACCGTCACCTCCGTCACCACCCATAACGCTGACCGTCAACACCGTCAACACCCATAAAACTAACCGTCACCTCCGTCACCACCCATAACACTGACCGCCACCTCCGTGAACACACATGATACTGACCGTCACCTACGTCACCAACCATGATACTGACCGTAAACTCCCTCATAAAACATGCTACTTACCGTCACCTACGTCACCACCCATGACACTGACCGTCTCCTCCAACACCAACAATGATACTGACCGTCACCTCAGTCGCTACCTATGACACTGACCGTTACCTCCGTCACCAGCCATGATACAAACCATCACCTCCGTCACCAACCATGACACTGACATTCATCTACGTCACCAACCATGATACTGACAGATCACCTCCGTCACTACCCATGACACTGACCGTCACCTCCGTCAAAACCCATTACACTGACCGTCACCTCCGTCACCACCCATAACACTGACCGTCACCACCGTCACCACCCATAAAACTGACCGTCACCTCCGTCACCACCCATAACACTGACTGCCACCTCCGTGAACACACATGATACTGACCGTCACCTACGTTACCA
The DNA here is from genome assembly GCF_018991925.1 of Homarus americanus. Taxonomy (NCBI): domain Eukaryota; kingdom Metazoa; phylum Arthropoda; class Malacostraca; order Decapoda; family Nephropidae; genus Homarus; species Homarus americanus. The sequence continues at coordinate 5,560,351 of NW_024735442.1, read as the reverse complement.
GCCATGATACTGACCGTCAAATCCGTCATCAAACATGCTACTGACCGTCACCTACGTCACCACCCATGACACTGACCGTCAACCTCCGAATCAAACAATAATAGTGACCGTCACCTCAGTCACTACCCATGACACTGACCGTCACCTCCGTCACTACCCGTGACACTGACAGTCACCTACGTTACCAATCATTACACTCACTGCCAACCTCCATCAACACAAATGACATTGACCATCACCACCCATGACACTGACGTCACCTCCGTCACCACCCATGACACTGACCGTCACCTCCGTCAAGACCCATGTCACTGACAGTCACCAACGCTACCAATCATTACGCTCACCGTCACCTCCTTCACCACACATGACACTTACGGGTCACCTCCGTCACCACCGTTAACACTGACCGTCCCCTCCGTTACCACCCATGACACTGACCGCCCCCTCCGTTACCACCCATGACACTGACCGCCCCCTTCGATACCACCCATGATCCTGACTGTCACCTCCGTCGCCACCATGACACTGACCGCCCCTCCCTTACTACACCCATGACAATGACCGCCTCCGATAACGGCGACACTGACTGCCCTCCGTTACTAATTCTGAGACTGGCCGTCACTCTTTCGTCACCACCCATGACATTGACTGTCCCTCTGTCACCACCTATGACACTGACTGTCCCTCCGTCACCACACATGACACTGACCGTCCTCCGTCACCACTCATGAGACTGACAGTCACCACACATGACATTGACCGTACCCTCCGTCACCACCCCATGACTCTTGACAGTCACCACATGACATTGACTGCATCCTCCTGTCACCACCCATGACACTGACTTTACCATACATGACATTGACCGTCCCCTGTCACCACCCATGTCACTGACTGTCAAGCAACTCATGACACTGACCATCACCTCTGTCATCACTCCATGACATTGACTGTCACTCTGTCACCACCATGACACTGACTGCCCTCTGTTACTACTAATGACATTGACCGTCACCTGTTACTCACCTTATGACAATGACCGTCACCTGTTACCACCATGATACTGACCGTTACCTCTGTCAATACCCATGACAATGACAGTTCCCTCTCCGTTACCACCCATGACATTGACTGCTCATCACTCCGTCACCACCCATGACACTGACCGTCACCTCCGTCACCACCCATGACACTGACCGTCACATCCGTCACCACCCAAGACACTGACCGTCACATCCGTCACCACACATAACAATGACCGTCACCTCCGTCATCAACCATGACACTAACCGTCATCTCCATCACCACAAATGACACTAACCATCACCTCCGTCACCACCCATGACACTGACCGTCACCTATGTCACGAACCTTCACACCGACCGTCACCTCTGTTACCACCCATGGCACTGACCGTCACCTCCTTCACCACCCATGACGTTGACCGGAGCCTCTGTCACCACACATGACACTGACCGTCACCTCCATCACCACCCATGACACTGACCGGAGCCTCCGTCACCACCCATGACACTGACCGTTACCTCTGTCACGAACCTTCACACCAACTGTCATCTCTGTTACCACACATGACACTGACCGTCACCTCCTTCACCACCCATGATATTTACCCTCACCTCCATCACTACCCATGACACTGACCGTCACCTCCATCACCACCCATGACACTGACCGTCACATCCGTCACCACCCATGAATATGACCGCCCATTCCGTTACCACCCACGAGACTGGCCGTCACCTCCGTCACTATCCATGACACTGACCGGTCACCCTGTCACCTGTCACACTGACTGTCACCTCCGTCACCACCCATGACACTGATAGTCGCCACGTATGAAACTAATTGTCGCATCGTTTACAAACCCATGACACTAAACTGTCATCTCCATCACCACCCATGACACCAACCGTCACCCGCGTCACCATCCATGCCAATTTCTACCGTCACCTCCGTCACCACCCATGACACCTCGAGAGTCACCCACCAGACATTTAACGTCACCTCCGTCAGCACTCCATGAGACTGGCCGTCGCCCACGTCACCACCTACACACACTGACTGCCCCTCCGTTACCACTCATGACACTGGGGCCGCCCCCCTCCGTTACCACCATGAGACTGGCTGTCACCTCCTTCACCACCCATGACACAGACCATCACCACCTATGACATTCACTGTCACCTGTCACTCACCTCGATGACACTGACCGCCCCTCACTCACTACCCATGATTGGCTGTCACCACCCATGACACTGACCGTCACCACCCATGATATTGACTGTCATCTTCGTCAGCACCCATGTCACACTTTCACCTCTGTCACCACTCATGACATTGCCCGTCACCTCCGCAACCTCCCATGACACTGACCGTCCTCTCCGTCACCATACATGACATTGACCGTCACCTCCGTCACCACCCGTGACATTGACCGTCACCTGCGTCACCACCCATGACACTGACCACCCCCTCAATTACCACCCATGATACTAACAATCACCTCCTTCACCACTCATGACACTGACTGTCACCTCTGTCACCACCCATGACACTGACATTCACCACCGCGGCGCTGACCGTCACCTCCGATCACCACGCATGACATTGACCGTCCTCCGTCACCACCACATGACACTACCGTCACCTCCGCCAACAACGATGATGCCTGACCGACCGTCACCTCGTCACCACCCATGACACTGACCATCACCTCCGTCACCACCGTTGACACTAACCGCCCCCTCCGTTACCACTAATGACACTGACCGTCACCTCCGTCACCACCCATGACACTGACCGCCCCATCCGTTACCACCCAGGAGACTGGACGTCACATACGTCACAACCCATGACACTCACCGTCACCACCCATGTCAATGACCGTCACCTCCGTCACCACCCATGACACTAACCGTCACCTTCGACACCACCCATGACACTAACCATCACCTCCGTCACCACCCATGACATTGCCCGTTACCTCTGCCACCACCCTTGACACTGACCACCCACTCCGCTACCACCCATGAGACTGGCCGTCACCTCTGTCACCACTCATGACATTGCCCGTTACCTCCGCCACCACCCATGGCACTGACCATCACATCCGTCACCACAGCTAAAAATGACCGCCCCCTCCGTTACCACCCATGGCACAGACAGCCCCCTCCGTTACCACCCATGACACTCACCGCCCCCTCGGTTGCCACCCATGATCCTGACCGTTACCTCCGTCACCACCCATGACACTAACCGCCCCATCCGTTACCACTAATGACACTGACCGTCACCTCCTTTACCACCCATGACCTCACCGCCCCTCGTTTCACCACCGCTGACACCCGTGCCCCTCCGTTACCACCCTTGAGAACTGGCCATCACCTCCGTTACCACTAATGACACTGACCGTCACCTCCGTCACTACCCATGACATGACAGTCACCACACACTGACGTGACCGTCCCCCCCGTCACCGCCGCGGCACTGACCGTTACCACACATGACATTGACCGTCCCCACGTCACCACCCATGTCACTGACCGTCACTACCCATGACTCTGAAACTCACCTCCGCCAACATCCATGATACTGACCGTCACCTCCGTTACCACCCATGACACCGACGGTCACCTCCGTTACTACCCATGACAATGACCGCACCCTCCATTTTCACCCATGACATTAACCGTCACCTCCGTCACCACCCATGACACTGACCGCCCCCTCCGTTCCCACTAATGACATTGACCGTCACCTCCGTCAACACCCATGACACTAACCGTCACCTCCGTTACCACCCATGATACCGACCGTTACCTCTGTCAATACCCATGACAAGGACCGCTCCCTCCGTTACAACCCAAGACATTGACCGTCACCTCTGTCCCCACCCATGACACTGACCGTCACATCCGGTACCACACATGACACTGACTGTCACCTCCGTCATCACCCATGACACTGACCATCACCTCCGTCACCACCCATGACACTGACCATCACCTCTGTCACCAACCTTCACACCAACCGTCACCTCTGTCACCACCCATGACACAGACCGTCACCACCGTCACCACCCATGATATTCACCGTCACCTCCATCACCACCCAAGACACTGACCGGAACCTCCGTCACCACACATGACACTGACCGTCACCTCCGTCAAGACCCATGACACTGACAGTCACCAACGCTACCAATCATTACGCTCACCGTCACCTCCTTCACCACACATGACACTTACGGGTCACCTCCGTCACCACCGTTAACACTGACCGTCCCCTCCGTTACCACCCATGACACTGACCGCCCCCTCCGTTACCACTCGCAGCGCGGCCGCCCCTTCGTTACCACCCGCAGTCCTGACTGTCACCTCCGTCGCCTCCGCTGACTTTGACCGCCCACTCCTTTACCACCGCAGCACTGACAGCCCCTCCGATAGCACCCATGACACTGACCGCCCCCTCCGTTACCACCCCTGGGAACTGGCCGTCACCTTCGTCACACACATGACATTGACCGTCCTCCGTCACCACCATGACACTATATGAACGTCCCCTCCGTCACCACATGACATGACCGTCCCTCCGTCACCACCGCCCAGGACGACGGTCACCACGCAATGACGATGACCGTACCCCTCCGTCCATCACCGCGACACCCGGCCTTTTACATGACGGTGACCGTCCCCCCGTCACCACCGCCACTGACCGTCACAACCCGCATGACGCAGCCATCACCTCCGCCAACATCCACCATGATGCCCCGGCTGTCACCTCTGTTACCACCCACTGACACCGACCGTAACCTCCGTTGCCACTATCGCTGACAATGACCGCCCACTCCGTCATCACCCATGACATTGACCGTCACCTCTGTCACCACCCATGACACTGACCGCCCCCCTCCGTTACCACTAGCCAGTGACCGTCACCTCATACCACTATGACAATGACCGTCACCTCCGTTACCACCCCATGATGCCGACCGTTACCTCCGTCACTACCCGCGACAATGACAGCTCCTCGGTTACCACCCATGACATTGACCGTCACCTCCGTCACCACCCATGACACTGACCGTCACCTCCGTCACCACCCATGACACTGACCGTCACATCCGTCACCACCCAAGACACTGACCGTCACATCCGTCACCACACATAACAATGACCGTCACCTCCGTCATCAACCATGACACTAACCGTCATCTCCATCACCACAAATGACACTAACCATCACCTCCGTCACCACCCATGACACTGACCGTCACCTATGTCACGAACCTTCACACCGACCGTCACCTCTGTTACCACCCATGGCACTGACCGTCACCTCCTTCACCACCCATGACGTTGACCGGAGCCTCTGTCACCACACATGACACTGACCGTCACCTCCATCACCACCCATGACACTGACCGGAGCCTCCGTCACCACCCATGACACTGACCGTTACCTCTGTCACGAACCTTCACACCAACTGTCATCTCTGTTACCACACATGACACTGACCGTCACCTCCTTCACCACCCATGATATTTACCCTCACCTCCATCACTACCCATGACACTGACCGTCACCTCTGTCCGACCCGCCGGCACTGATTGTCACCTAAGTCACCGTCCCGGACACTGAACGTCGCCACCCACGAACACCGCACCGTCACCTCTGTCGCGATGCATGGCACAAACTGTCACCTCCGTCACCATCCATGACACTGAACGTCACCTCCGCCACCAACCATGTTTTTTGACCGTCGCGTCACCAGCACCCATGATACTGATAGACCGACACCTCCGTCACTATCCGACCCACACCCGTCATCCTTACCACATGACATTAACCGTCACCTCTGTCACCATCCATACTCTCAGACGTCACCTCCGTCACCACCCGACTGACGGTCACTTCCGTCACCATCCATGACACTGACCGTCCCGCCACCCCTGACAGTGACCGTCACCTCTGTCTCGACCGTGCCTCTGACTGTCACCTACGTCACCGTCCACGACACTGAACGTCACCACACATGACACTGACCGTCACCTCCGTCACCATCCCCAGCACTAACCCGTCACCTCCGTCACCACCCATGACACTAACCGTAACCTCCGTCGCAGTCCACGACGCCTAACCTGTCACCTCCGTCACCACCGCGACACTGACCGTCACCACCCGCAGTATTGACCGTCATCTCCGTCAGAACCCGCGACACTGACCGTCACCTCCGTCACCACCTGACACTGCCACCCCATCGTCACCACCAGGAGACTGGCCGCCACATACGTCACAACCGCAGCTCTCACCGTCACCACCCGTGACACTGACCGTCACCTCCGTCAGCTCCCATGAGACTGACCGTCACCTTCGTCACTACCGCGACACTGACCGCACCCTCCTTTACCACCCATGAACTGACCGCCCAATCCGTTACCACCCATGAGATTGACCGTCACTAACGTCACCATCCATGACACGGCCGTTACCTCTGTCACCACCTATGACACTGACCGTCACCTCGTCACCACCCATGATACTCACCTTCATCTCCATCTCCATGACACTGACCGTCACCTCCGTCACCACCCATGATACTCACCGTCACTCCATCTCCACCCATGACACTGACCGACAACACCCATGACGCAGACCGTCACCTGTGCACCATGAGACGGCGTCACCTTCGTCACCACCCATGACACTGACCGTCACCTCCGTCACCACCCAGTACTCACCGTCACTCCATCTCCACCCATGACACGACCGAAACACCCATGACACAGACCGTCACCTGTGTCACCACCGCCGACACTGACCGTCACCTCCGTCACCACCCGCAGCACTCACCGCCATCTCCATCACCACCATTGGCATGACCATCACCTCCGTCACCACCGTTGACACTAACAGACCCTCCGTTACCACCCATGACGCTGACCGACCCTCGGTTAACACCCATGTCCTGACCTCACCTCCACCGTTACCCATGACACTGACCGCCTTCTCCGTTACCACTCTGCGGCATTGACCGAACACTCCGTTACACGCATGAACTGGCCGCCTCCGTCACCACCGCTGAACATTGCCTGTCACCTTCCGCCACCCATGACACTGACGTCACCTCCGTCACCACACGCGACATTGACCGTCACCTCCGTCACCACCAGTGAAGCTGCCGTCACCTCCGTCACTATCCTGACACTAACCGTCACCTCTGTCCCCATCCATGCTGACCTGGCTGTCCTACGTCCTCATATTACACTGCCGTCCTCCGTCACCACCCATGACGATACCGTCCCCTCGGTCACCACCCATGACACTGACCGTCACCACACATGCCAATGAGCGTCTCCCCCGACACCACTCATGTCACTGACCGTCACCACCCATGAGTTGACCGTCACCTCCGCCAACATCCGTGATACTGACCGTCACCTCCGTTATCACCCATGACATTGACCGTCACCTCCGTCACCACCCATGACACTGACCGTCACCTTCGTTACCAACCATGACACACACCGTTACCTCCGTCACTACCCATGACAATGACTGCTCCCTCCGCTACCACCCCCATTCAACGTCACCTCCGTCACCACCCATGACACTGACCGTCACATCCGTGACCACACATGACACTGACCGTCACCTCAGTCACCACCCATAACACTGACCGTCACCTCTGTCACCAACCTTCACACCGACCAACACCTCTGTCCCACCCATGACACTGACCATCACCTCCGTCACCACCCGATACTCGCCGTCACCTCCATCACCACACGCGACTTGACCTTCACCACCCATGACATTGACCGTCACCTCCATCGCACCCATGACACTGACCGTCACCTCCGTCACCACCCGCGACACTGACCGCCCTCCGTTACCACCAATGAGAATGGACGTCACCTCCGTCACCCTCACGACACTGACCATCACCTCCGTCACCACATGACATTGACCGTCACCTCCGTCACCACCCATGACACTAACCGTCACCTCGTCACCACCGCGACACTGACCCCTCACCACCCATGACTTGTCCGTCATCTCCGTCAGCACCATGACACTGACCGTCACCTCCGTCACCACCATGACACTGACCGCCCCATCCGTTACCACCAGAGCTGGACGTCACATACGTCACAACCCATGACACTCACCGTCACCACCCGTGACACGACCGTCACCTCCGTCAGCTCCCATGAACTGGCCGTCACCTTCGTCACTACCCATGACACTGACCGCACCCTCCTTTACCACCCCCGACACTGACGGCCCCCTCGCCCACCACCCATGAGACTGGCCGTCACCTTCGTCACCACCCATGACACGACCGTCACCTCCGTCACCACCCATGATACTCACCGTCAACTCCATCTCCACCATGACACTGACCGACAACACCATGATATAGACCGTCACCTCTGTCACCACCATGACAATGACTGTCACCTCCGTCACCACCCATGACACTGACCGTCACCACCCATCTCAGCACCCATGACACTGACTGCCCTCTGTCACCACCACACTGACTGCTCTGTCACACTGTTCTGTCACCATCCATGGACTGTCAGTTCACCTCTGTCACCTCACATGACATTGAACGTCCCTCCGTCACCACCCTATGACACTGACCGTCCTCTGTCACCACACATGACATTGACCGTCACCTCCGTCACCACCAATGAAACTGGCTGTCACATCCGTCACCATCCATAACACTGACTGTCACCTGTCACCATCCATGTCACTGACCGTCACCTCCGTCACCACCCATGACACTGACCGTCACCACACTGACCGAGACTGTCTCCTGTCACCACTCATGTCACTGACCGTCACCACCCATGAGATTGACCGTCACTCCAACATCCATGATACTGACTGTCACTGACATCACCCATGACATTGACTGTCACCTCTGTCACCACCCATGACACTGACCGTCACTCTGTTACCACTCCATGACACACACTGTTACCTCCGTCACTACTCCATGACAATGACTGCTCCTCTCCACCACCCATGACATTCACCGTCACCTCCGTCACCACCCATGACACTGACTGTCACATCCGTGACCACACATGACACTGACTGTCACCTCAGTCACCACCATCACACTGATCAGTCACCTCTGTCACCAACCTTCACACTGACCAACATCCTGTCACCACCCATGACACTGACCATCACCTCTGTCACCACCCATGATATCGCTCGTCACTTCCATCACCACCCATGACACTGACTGTCACCACCCATGACATTGACTGTCACCTCCGTCAGCACCCATGACACTGACTGTCACATCATTCACCACCTTTGACACTGACCGTCTCCGTTACCAATGAGAATGGACGTCACCTCTGTCACCACTCACGACCATCACCTCCTGTCACCACATGACACCGTCACTCTGTCACTACCCATGACACTAACTGTCACCTCCGGTCACCACCCATGACACTGACTGCTCCACCACCCATGACATTGACTGTCATCTCTGTCAGCACCCATGACACTGACCGTCACCTCTGTCACCACCCATGACACTGACCGTCCCATCTGTTACCACCCATGAGACTGACGTCACACACGACACTAACCCATGACGCTCACCGTCACCACCCATGACAATGACTGCTCACCTGTCAGCTCCCATGAGACTGGCCGTCACCTCTGTCACTACCCATGACACTGACTGCACCCTCCTTACCACCCATGACACTGACGGCCCCCTCCCCTACCACCCATGAGACTGGCCGTCACCTCTGTCACCACCCATGACACTGGACTGTCACTCTGTCACCACCATGATACTCACCGTCAAGTCCATCTCCACCCATGACACTGACTGACAACACCTATGACATAGACCGTCACCTCTGTCACCACCTCATGACAATGACTGTCACCTCCGCCCACCACACTCACTCCCATCTCCACTGACTGACAACACCCATAGACCGTCACCTCCGTCACCACCAATGAACTACGTCACTGACTGTGACTGTCACATCCGTCACCACCCATGTCACTGGCCGTCACTTCTGTCATCACCCTTGACACTGACTGTCACCTCCGTCACCTCACATGACATTGACCGTCCCCTCCGTCACCACCCATGACACTGACTGTCCTTCTTCACACTCCATTGACTGTCCTGATCTCAACTGATCATGTAATTGAACGA
>NW_024735442.1:5512372-5550017 GCF_018991925.1 Homarus americanus | reverse complement strand
ATATATATATATATATATATATATATATATATATATATATATATATATATATATATATATACATATATATATATATATATATATATATATATATATATATATATATATATATATATATATATATATATATATATATATATATATATATATATATATATATATATATATATATATATATATATATATATATATATATATATACAGTTTACAGTTCACAAATTTTTTGACAATGCTTGGAGTACAGTTTGCCTATTCTGAGTAATTCAGTTAGGTTTTGACACTGAGGGTGCTTTCACTTCTCACTGATACGCAGGACAGAGGTTCATACACAAAGAAATACATCATATTCATTAACACTATATATAGGTCACATTCATGTGGGTGATATCACTGTTCACTGCCACGCAGGACAGTTGATCTTATACATTAGGAGTCATATTCTAATTGAGGACTAATCAGTGTGGGCTAGCAAATTTTGCATAAACAGCAAGAATGTCCTCAAGCACCCCTGATTTAATGTAGTAATTACTAAGTTCATGATACAATAAGCCTGGTCGCCTGAAGTCTTTGACAGTGTCACATTCAATAATATAGTGTTCAAGTGTATGCTTTAAAGGTTTATCACGATGTTTGCATGCTGAGTGTTCCGGTATGGGTATAGCGTCACTAACTTGCCAGATGTGTATGTATCCTAGCCTAATTCTGGTCACGACTACTGTACATCACATTGTCTAGTTCTGCCCTTATGCTGGCCATACCGGTACCTCTTGTCACAAAATTTTTCATATTTACTAATGCTACAACTACCAGGTCTCTTTAATTCACGTCACACTGTCCTCGGTGATGTCCAGTGTAACTCTAATGGAAGGGTGTTCGTGAATTACATCAATCATAAAATCACTGTATACGACACAGACAAAGTGACACATCTGATGGGGGGCAGACTTGATTATGTGATTGGGTATAACCTAATGGACAGTAATGTCAAGGCTAAGGTCATTTCAGACCAGTTAGTCAGTGATCATTATGCAATCCTTACTGAATACACTGTTGCAGATGTCAAGTGTGAACCCCATCTAAGCTCAGAATTAACATCCCAGATAATCTTAAACTGCACAGATGGTATGCTGGATATACACCTGGGTCAGTGGATGAATTTTGCTGTGATCTTGTAAATGTCATTAACATATATTATACCACCTGGGAAGTCAAGGAGGAAGGGGCGCATCACTAAGCCACCTCTGTGGACACATCCTCATCAAAGAAGGAGAGAAGGTGGAACAGATTGCCAACACCATGGAGGACAATGGCCGACGGCAAACCCCCACCTCTCCTCAACCATAAACAAGTTACTCTCTCTCTCTCCTCCCTCAATCCTCACCTCCCCTTTCTCTCTCCTCCATCCCTAACCTTCTCCCATCTCACGTGTATAAAACAGCAGAGAAAGAACAGAAGAAATGAAAATTAGAGAATAATGAAGGAGTAAAGGTAAAGATATAAGAAATAAAGGAATAAAAAAAGGTAAGTAAATATTACTATTACGCCCTCAGCAGACTGGCAGTTAAAAAATAAAGAAGTTGCTTGTGTATGGCAGCCTGACATGGGTACGTCAGAATTTTCACCAGTGCATTCTTCTATCCATTTTCGAAGTCCAAGTCCAACAAGGGCATCACAGCCGACATTATCCAGACCCATCTACGTTGGACCAGCCACGTTACCCACATGTACGGCAGTAAACTTTACACTTCACAGACACCTAAAGAATGAAAGAGGTATAAAGATACACCAAAGATAAACCTAAAAATGTAAATGTCTGATCGACAGTCGCACTTAAAAGGCCATCACCCATAATCATGACGCTTGGAGAAGTACTGCACGAGAGATTGAGCGACTACACTCCGATCCCTGCCTCTAGAACCACTTCAAACCTCACCAATGAAGTTACCAATGAACATTAAAAAATATCATACATTTGTCATTACTGGATGATGGTAATATTCGATTCTCCGAATGGCAGCAAAGAGAGGAGATACTGTCTACATTGTCCTTAATGAGCAATAAGGCCTATGGGACCTCGTTTCCATTTTTCATACAATAACAATCGAAATTTAATTATCTTTTGGTGCTTTTCCATGCTCCACGCGTTTCACTGTATATCAGAGAGAAGGGGAAGTTGTTTTAGTATGTGTCAGCGACTCTTTATCACCGCTGCCCAGTGCTCACACACCCAAGACAGTTGTCACTCTCTCTGAATCTATAATAATGGTCGAGGGAGAAGTTGTCTGGCATCACCTGCTGTGGGTGTTGGCACTGTGGCCCAGGTGTGGAAAGATGAGTGTCGAGGAGCAGCGGTTACCGGGGCAACCCTGCAGGAGGCCACTGCAAGGGCATAGGCTGTTGTGAGGGTCATGAACGTCTATTCGCTGGTCCGGACGTGTGAAAACGTAACAATTATCTCCTCCTCTACACAAACCCCTGATGGGATAATATGTGGCTAACATGCGTGCTCTTCCTCCAACCAAAGAGACCCTAATGAGTCTCCCCCTTCTCCCATCCCTAGGAACCACAAATGCCCCAGAAATTTGTGAAGCCCGAGGAAGCTGAAAGTCATTGTCGTCACCTATGCCGAGATGACAATAAGCTCGGCGATGCTTCCCCAGCGGCATACGTGATGGTGTGTTGCGGTCACTATCTTATTCAACACCTGTGTTCTAGACGGCCATTATCGGTGGGCAGCGGGGCGTGGCGCGGCTCTCGGCCCTCGCAGCTGCCACACAGGACTCGTCCCTTGTAGTCAGACGGGTGTTGATGTTTTGTTCTAAAACTTTTAATTTTACAAATAAGCTCAGCAAATAAGGTCATTCACATTCACCACACTAAAATTATTGACATTTGCTGTATATTCACACACGCACCTACATTTTGTCTTGGTTGATGGAAAATTTCTAAGTTATGTAGAGGTTTGTTTTGTCTCAGAAACTTTTTTGAGCATTATTTTGAAATAAACCTTTGGAGCTAATGAGAACTGGAGCCTATTATGAAAGATCACCTAAACTTTTCTTTCCTTCAAAATACAGACTACTTTCCATTCAAAGTAAGGGTACCAGTACTCGTAACACACACTCCTTCACTGGCAATGATTCACAATGACAGTCCCAAGATGCACTTCAAATCTTCGTAAACCCTCTGCCATTAAGTAGAATGTTCCACCACTTCCACATACTCCTACATGACCTATGTGTCATCATGTAAGTGGCTAATTAGCAACTTCCATAACTTAACCCTCCTGAAGCCTAGGATTTTAAATTTTGAAGATCCTCTGGAGTTATTATAGGGATGCTACTTTCGTTTTAGAAAGCTCACTTAAATCAAATCCCCCTACACAGGGTAGAGGAGGTCATATACACTCGGGTTTGTAGTACATTTTTGTCCTGAGTGTGATCCGTCATGCTTGAAAAACACTTTAGCTCCGACCTGCAAATAAAGCATCTTTCTTTGTAACTCTGTAAGGCAAGTATTGTAAGTCTCAATTTTAATATTTGTTTCCTCTATACTACAGGTAACCGAGCAAAACACACGGTTGAACGAAAGTAACCCTAGAGTCCCATTTCTGTTTCCCATCACCACCACTACCAGGATCCATTCTGTCTGTATCACCACCACCATCAGGAACCCTTCTGTCTGTATCACCACCACCACCAGGAACCCTTCTGTCTGTATCACCACCACCACCAGGAACCATTATTGCTATCACCTTCACCACTGTATTAGCCCATGTCTAACAGACAGCAATACTTATATAAATGTGGGTTGCATACATTAGGTTCATATAATTACATAACCCACGGTAACTTTCCTATGAGCCGTGAGTAGTCATCAAGTGGACATGTGACAGAGTATTCCCACTGTGCCCTTATACCTTGATCGCAGAGTCATCAATTAAGTAGCCGGCTATCGCCAGTTCTTCTCCCATTTCTGAGCTACTGTACTGAGTCGGGTGCTCTAAGAAGATAGATATACCTAAGCTTTATCCATCATTAACGCTCTTAATGAATGGAGAAAAGACCATTTGGGTTTGATAACGTAACCCATAAACATTTATGGATATTGCTTACAGTTCACCTCTAATTAGTGCTCCCACAGGTAACCGGAAACTGCAACACCACTACCACCAAATCCTGGGTTGCTGTTCTGATTTTCTACCTCATTTACACACAAATGCAGGTTTTCAATTGTTTCTCTTACTATTGACAACACAACATACATACTGTCGTGTCTCACTCTTGATTTATTTATTTATTTATTTTGTTATTATTATTAATATCAGTATTTTTATTTTTTTTATTAATTATTATTATTACTATAATTTGTATTTTTTTATTAATTATTATTAATACTATAATTTGTATTTATTTTATTAATTATTATTATTACTATAATTTGTATTTATTTTATTAATTATTATTGGCATTATTATTATTATTAAAATTTATTATTATTATTATTATTATAATAATTATTATTATTAAATTTATTATTATTATTATTATTATTATTATTATTATTATTATTATATTTTCGCCCTCAAGGCCCTGATTTGGGCAGTGACCTGAGCCCGGGTTGGCTAATCCCCGTTAAAAAACACACACACACCAGGAACACCTCCGTCTGTATCAGCATTATCACCACCAACACCAGGCACAATTATGTCTATCACCATCACCAATACCCCCACCACAAGGAACCATTCAGTCTGTATCACCATCACCACCAGAATCCCATCTGTCTTTATTACAACCACCACCAGTTCCCCACATGTCTATATGTAAAGGCCTGGGACATTGGGATAGAAATCCCTTACCAGGCTAATCAGGATCTTAATAAAGGAAAGTCAAGGACCATGGTTTTCTGAGGAATAAGAAACAACCGTTTTAGATTGACATCTCTTTACTATAAAAATATAAAACAAAACTCTGACACCACTCAACAAACATCAAATAACAATTATGGGAGTCAAACAATTAATGGAGTCAATAGTTAATGGAGTTAATCAATTAATGGATGCAAACAATTAAAGGGAGCAAACAATTAATGGGAGTCTGCAGTTAATAGAATCAAACAATTAATGGGAGTCAACAACTGAAAGGATCAAACAACGAACAGATATTTCCTACGGCAGGGTAGGGAAGCGTCCATTCAACTCCACACTTGAGCGACGTCTTGAAATGGCAGAACACCGTGGCACAGACGGAGTGAGATGAACTGGCGGTCGTGGTATGGTAGTGGTAGATGACCAGAGAATTGACAGTCGATAGGTGAAGGTCTGGGGACACAGCCCACGAGTCCAGGACCTATGATGAGATCACAGCCAAAATTTGACGAACAGCTGGGTAGCTAGATAGTGACTGTATGGCGGCTGGGTTGAATCTGCCGGTGACCCAGATAGACGCTGCCGTTCTCACCTCTGTTCAACCGCCCCAAGTGTCGTCCGCACCAGCAAACGAGCGAGTTAGCAGCGGTAACCAGCAGGAAGATCGTTTCCGCCCTTACACTATATCACCACCACCACAGCCACGACCCCATGTGACTGTATAACCGCCACCCCCAGGAACCCTTCCCTCTGTATCACCACCATCACACACCACCAGGACCACATCTGTCTGTATCACCACCACCACAGCCACGACCCCATGTGACTGTATAACCACCACCCCCAGGAACCCTTCCCTCTGTATCACCACCATCACACACCACCAGGACCACATCTGTCTGTATCACCACCACCACCACCAGGACGCCCATCTGTCTGTATCACCACCACCAGGAATCCTTCTGCCTGCATCACCACCACCACCAGGACCATATCTGTCTGTATCACCACCACCAGGACGCCCATCTGTCTGTATCACCACCAACAAGAATCCTTCTGTCTGTCTCACCACCACAATCACCAGCAGGACCACATCTGTCTGTATCACCACCACCACGAACCCTTCTGTCTGTATCACCACCAGGACCCCTTCTGTCTGTATCACCACCACCAGGAACACTTCTGTTTATATCACCACGACCACCAGGAACCCTTCTGTCCGTATCAAGACCACCATCACCAGGACCACATCTGTCTGTATCACCACTACCACCACCAGGAACCCTTCTGTCTGCATCACCACCACCACGAGGAATGATTTTGTCTGTATCGCGACCACAACCACCACCAGGACCACAAATGTCTGCATCACTAACACCACCACTAGAACACCCATCTGTCTGTCTCACCACCACCAGGAATCCTTCTGTCTGTATCACCACCACCCCCACCAAGAACCCTTCTGTCTGTATCACCAGCACAACCACCACCAGGACCTAAACTGTTTGTATCACCACCACCACCACCAGAACGCCCATCTGTCTGTATCACCACCACAAGGAATCCTTCTGTCTGTATCACCACCACAACCATCACCAAGACCACATCTGTCTGTATCGCCACCACCACCACCAGGAACCTTTCTCTCTGTATCACCACCACCACCAGGACGCCCATTTGTCTATCACCACCACCAGGAATCCTTCTGCCTGTATCACCACCACAACCACCACCAGGACGCCCATCTGTCTGTATCACCACCACCAAGAATCCTTCTGTCTGTCTCACCACCACAACCACCACCAGGACCACATCTGTCTGTATCACCACCACGGACCCTTCTGTCTGTATCACCACCACCACCCCTTCTGTCAGTATCACCACCACGAGGAACACTTCTGTTTATATCACCACGACCACCAGGAACCCTTCTGTCCGTATCACGACCACCACCACCAGGACCACATCTGTCTGTATCACCACTACCACCACCAGGAACCCTTCTGTCTGCATCACCACCACCACGAGGAATGATTTTGTCTGTATCACCACCACAACCACCACCAGAACCACAAATGTCTGCAACACCAACACCACCACTAGAACGCCCATCTGTCTGCATCACCACCACCAGGAATGTTTCTGTCTTTATACCACCAGAACCACATCTGTCTGTATTACCACCAACAGGACGCCCACCTGTCTGTCTCACCACCACCTGTCTGTATCACCACCGCAACCATCACCAGGACCACATTTGTCTGTATCACCACCACCCCCACCAGGAACCCTTCTGTCTGTATCACCACTATAACCACCACCAGGACCTAAACTGTATGTATCACCACCACCACCACCAGGACGCCTATCTGTCTGTATCACCACCACCAGGAATCCTTCTGTCTGTATCACCACCACAACCACCACCAAGACCACATCTGTCTGCATCGCCACCACCACCACCACCACAAGGAACCTTTCTGTCTGTCACCACCACCACCAGGACCCCATCTGTCTGTATCACCACCACCAGGAACCCTTCTGTCTTTATCACCACGACCACCAGGAACCCTTCTGTCTGTATCACCACCACCAGGAACTATTCTGTCTGTATCACCACCACCACCAGGAACCATTATGTCCATCACCATCACCACCACAAGGAACCCTTCTGTCTGAATTTGAAACACCACCAGGACCTAAACTGTTTGTATCACCACCACCAGCAGGACGCCCATCTGTCTGTATCACCACCACCAGGAATCCTTCTGTCTGTATCACCACAACATCCACCAACAGGACCATATCTGTCTGTATCACCACCACTACCACCAAGAATCCTTCTGTCTGTATCACCATTGTTATGCCGTTTCTTAATTTACTTTAATATCCAGGTTCTAGGCGTAACCAAACAAAAAAAGTGAAATAAAACAAAAGGGAATAAAAATAAATAAAATAAACCTTTAAGAATTTAATTAAATTGAATATTAACACAACAAAGAGCCTCGTAGGCTGTCACAACAAATTGATTCACTATCGAAACCTTTAAGACACAAATGATACTAAACATCGAAACATCAAAAGAACTGCTTAAATATATAGAATAAAAATAAAGCACTGGATTACATTAACACTACTTAAACATATAAAATAACTAACACCGAAATTAACTAACGTGAAACAACACTGAATTACTTAAATGTAATCAAGCAAACACTGATGGACACATAAGAGACATAAATAGGTACTCACATAGATATACCATATTGGTGGTGACAGGAACAACACAGAAATAAAATGAAGTATAAGTAACAGGTGACAAGTGTCATTCAAAAGATCGTGAACTGAATGACAAGAGGACTGGACTGAGCTTCGTCTACTGGTGACTATTATATATAGGGTCATTTCCCTCCAATGCTACCAGCCTGTGAAACATGGGTCGTTTAACGATGCAGATGGTCGTTAGAGAAACAAAGAATGCTTGTTACAATACTAAATGAAGAAATAAGATGGGCTTAAACAAATAATAACAGTTAAAACCTTAACAGCACAGGGTAAGGTGACTAGATTATAAAATAGTAAATATAACACATCATTACAGGAATAATATGGAACACCATGGAAGCATCTAATATAAAAAAATAGAAAAATACGACACGGTTGTAACACTTCCCCCCCATAACATAAAATTTTGATTACACAAATTTTGATATGACATAAGTGTTCTGACACCTTGAAGTCCAACAAAAAATATTACCCTTCTTCAACAAATCAGTAAGGGGTAGTGCCAACTCGGCAGAATTACAAATATATCTCCGGTAATAACCCACACAACCCAAAAATCTGCGGACTTGTCGTTTGTTACATGGAACAGGCATCTGAGAAATAGTGTCACACCTTGCTGTTGGAGGAGCAAGTTTCCAACCCAATTACATGTCCCAGATACAAAAGTTGAGCACAAACAAATTCTGACTTAGCAAAGTTAATAACAAGTCCTACATTTTCTAACTCAGTGAAGAGAGCATCTAGCTGACATAAATGGTCTGACCAAGTGTCAGAAAAAATTACAACAACATCTAAATATACTACACAACCAGGCCAATGGGCCGTGACTAGTGACATCAGCCTTTGAAAGGTAGCAGGAGATGTCTTTAACACAACGGGTCAAGTACTTGCCAAAACCCTCGAAGGCAATCAATCTTAGAGAGGAACTTGGCGTTCCCGATTGTTTCGATGCAGTCGTCGACTCTTGGTAGAGGGAAGCTGTCCTTGCTGGTGACGGCGTTGACCTTGCGGAAGTCGATGCAGAATCGAAGAGTGAGGTCCTTCTTCGGTACTAGAGTGACTGGTGAGCACCACTCGCTGATAGGGAGCCTGCTTGATAGGCTTAGCAGAACCAACATCAATATCATGCACAACGGCAGTGGCACAGCCAGGCCTGTCTTGGACCACAGGAGGATGTTGTTGGATGGCGGCCAGCACGTCAGCTCTCTGGTGTCCCGGTAGACGCTGTAGCTTCTCCTGCAACTCCACGGACTTGGACTGCCAAACCCTGACTGATGACAGGGCGAGTGGACTTGCCCCTTCTTTTTCCTCTTCTTTCTCACCGTCTACCAAGAATGTGTCAACGGCACACACGGGAACTGGATCATCAGCAACAAATGGGGGTGCTGGGCGTGTGTGGTACAGCTTGATATTGTTGACGTGACATAAGCGCTGTAGTCGGCGCCTGTCAGGGGTAGAGATAATATAATTTGTGGGGCTTACCTTCTTCACCACTCTATATGGCCCACTGAACTTCGCATGGAGCGGCTGTCCATGTCTCGGCAAGAGAATGAGTACTTGATCAATCTGGAACTCTCTGTGTCTGGCACGCTTGTCGTACCATGTCTTGGTCTTGGACTGCGACTGCTGTAAGTGGTCTGCGGCAAGGCTCCAACAACTTAGAAGATTTCTTTAACATCTCCTACTAAACTTAATACACTAATGCTCTCTTCACTGCTACCTAACAATCTATCCCCAACTATGTGCAAAGGACCTCTTACTTGATGAGCGAACAGTAGAAGTATGAGAAACAAAATGGATGATATTAGGGCCTTAGCAGTAACTTTCCTACGAGGTACAGCATGCAAGTACCTCTTGGAGGTATCAATGACTGTAAATAAATATTCAAACCCACTAGAAGTTTTAGGCAGACGGCCTACAATGTCACACTGTACTGTTGTAAAGGGCTCAGGTACGTGAGGTACTCTTACAGGTGGAAAAGGTGGAATAGCCTGATTGGCTATGCCTGCCTTTTAACAAAAATGACAGTACTTACAATATTTAGTGACGTCTCTCCTCATACCTGGCCAATAGAACTTTCTGGCCAGCCTGTTGAACGTCTTTCGGACACCTTGATGTCCAGAAAAGCGACCGTCATGGGCCAGAGCTAGAACATGTTGTCTGTAAGTGTGTGGGAGAACTATTTGAGTGACAGACGCCCAGTCCGCGTCTTCCTCTGACATAGTCGGTGGGAGCCAGCGGCGGCACAAAACACCGTCTTGACTGAAATATCTCGTGGTAGGGCCTGAACCATTGGCAGAGTCGGACACCTGGTCAAACAAGAGCCGTAATGAATCGTCTTGCTCTTGCGCAGCTATTAAAGCAACTCTCCCAGTTACAGCATTAACTACGGAAGAAATCTCTTGGGAAGCAATTAGGTTAGCAAAAAGTCCTTCTTAGGAAAGTGAATAATCTACATCAGGAGTTACATTATGATCATTAGTCACTGACATAAAACGAGTCACAGCACACAAAGGGAAAACACCGGGCATATCATCTTCAAGCTGTTGCAGCAAACCGTTACCGAGTATGAGGTCCACTCTCTAGCAACAAGGAGACTTGACACGTACTAAAACAGGCAGCTCGTGCACACAGGCTACGTTTAGCTATCCCTGAAACACCAAAGGAGCTGCACCTTTACCCCAAAGGGAGCCCAAAACGATGTTTTGACAGTCTTCCTCGCCCCAACAACACCTTTTTTGATGAGAGTTTGGAGACAACCCGAGTCTCTCAAAATAGTGACTGGTGTTTCGACACCATCAACTTCTACCGTGCCTTGTGACAAAAAGGGACGAAAGGTACCAACATCTGGGTCCTTTGCAAAACTCTCCTGGAAAAGATCAAAGTCTCGTGAGGCGAGAACCGAAACTGCACTCTCTCATGCTTCACCCTATTTGGCTGCAGCCTTGTCCAATAAAAATCCGCCTTATGATGCTGCTTTCCACAGAAACTACAAGCAAATTAGAAAATTAGGACGCCCCATTAGGTGGCGAACGCGTCCAGCTCCTCCTGTCACGCACAAAACTGTTACGCACAAAATTACCATTGTTAGTCTTCCCTTGTCTCGCTCTGTGGAGAGAGGGATTAAAATTCCTTTGAACCTGTGGGGGCATAACATCATTGTTAGTCCTACCATGTCTCAAAACAAATCCATCAGCATGCTTAGCAGCCTCTTCAATAGTACTAAATTCCCTATCTAACAAGTATACTGCAACTTCTTCGTTGATGGTTCTCCAAAATTGCTCTGTGAGCAGTAACTCAATCAGAGAGTCAAACTCACTCACTTCCTTGGAGTGTAACCACTTTGAGAATATCTCTCTTTTACTCCTAGCAAATTCAAGGTGGGTCTGCTCTGCCTTCTTACGGAGGCCACGAAAGCGTTGTCTGTGCGCTTCAGGAACTTCCTCCTTAATACATAAATAATCATTAGCGTCACTGTCTGTAAGAGCCGAAAAGACACAGAGCCTTACCTGCAAACGCTTGTTGAAGCAAAATGTGCCAAAACTTTATAGGCCACTCTAAAGTGGTAGCAAGTCTCTCGAAAGCAATGAAAAACTCAACTGTTTCCTCTGAAAACGTGGGCATTAGCCTAGCAGCACGTGCTGGATCAAAATGAGAAAAACTAGATCTGGGGGTGAGGCCATCGGTGTTAGAAGGGTTACTCTGACCGAGCTGCATACACAGACCCAAGTTTTCTGAATCAGCTTCTTTCGCTTTAGCTTCAGCTTCTTTCGCTTTAACTTCAGCTTCCGCCTGACGTATTCCAACCTTTTCAATTATATTTGCGCCTCGAGAAGGCGAAATTCATCATTCACTGAACGTGACTCAGCTACATTAACTTGTTTAGCTTCACCGTGGTCTTCTCTTACCTTTTCATTATATTTGCGCCTCGAGAAGGCGAAATTCATCATTCACTGAACGTGACTCAGCTACATTAACTTGTTTAGCTTCACCGTCTTCTTTTCAACATTAACACTATCTCCAAACATGATGGCTAGTTAAGAAATAATAAAAAACACAAAAGATTATAACAAGTGTCAAAAGGTCGTTAGTGAATCCTGGCAAGGTCGCCAAAACTGTTAAGCCGTCACTTAATTTACTTTAATATCCTGGTTCTAGGTGTAAACAACCAAAAAAAGTGAAGTAAATCAAAAGGAATAAAAATAATAAAGTAGACCTTTAAGAATTAAATTAAATTAAATATTAACACATTAAAGAGCCTCGTAGGCTGTCACAACAAATTGATTCACTATCGAAACCTTAAAGACACAAATGATACTAAACATCGAAACATCAAAAGAACTGCTTAAATATATAGAATAAAAATAAAGCACTGGATTACGTTAACACTACATAAACATATAAAATAACTAACACTGAAATTAACTAACGTTAAACAACACTGAATTACTTAAATGTAACCAAGCAAACACTGATGGACACATAAGAGACATAAATAGGTACTCACATAGATATACCACACTGGTGGTGACAGGAACAACACAGAAATAAAATGAAGTATAAGTAACAGGTGACAAGTGTCACTCAAAAGAAAGTGAACTGAATGAAAAGAGGACGGGACTGAGCTCCGTCTACTGGTGACTACTATATATAGGGTCATTTCCCGCCAATGGGACCAGCTGGTGAAATATGGGTCGTTTAACGATGCAGATGGTCGTTAGAGAAACAAAGAATGCTTGTTAAAATACAAAATGAAGAAATAAGATGGGCTTGAACAAATAATAACAGTTAAAACCTTAACAGCACAGGGTAAGGTGACTAGATTATATAATAGTAAATATAACCCATCATTACAGGAATAATATGGAACAACATGGAAGCATGTTATATAAACAAAAATAGAAAAATAGGACACGTTCGTAACACCATCACAACCACCACCAACACCACTTAAGTCTGCATCACCACCACCACCAACACGACGCTCATCTATCTGTATCACCACCACCAGGAATCCTTCTGTCTGTGTCACCACCACAACCGCCACCAGGACCACATCTGTCTGTATCACCACCACCACCACCAAGACGCCCATCTGTCTGTATCACCAACCCCCAGGAATCTTCTGGCTGTATCACCAACACAACCACCACCAGGACCACATCTGTCTGTATCACCCCAGCACCACCAGGAACCCTTCTGTCTGTATCAAAACGACCACCACACCACCAGGACCCCTTCTGTCTGTATCACCACCACCAGGAACTCTTCTGTCTACATCACCACGACCACCAGGAAACATTCTGTCTGTATCACCACCACTACCACCAAGAACCCTTCTGTTTGCATCACCACCACCACCAGGAACAATTATATCCATCACAATCGTCACCACAAGGAACCCTTCTGTCTCACTTACAAACACCACCAGGACCTAAACAGTTTGTATCACCACTACCAGCACCAGGACGCCCATCTGTCTGTATCACCACCTCCAGGAATCCTTCTGTCTGTATCACCACCACAACCACCACCAAGACCACATCTGTCTGTATCTCCACCATCACCACCAGGACGCCCATCTGTGTATATCACCACCACCACCAGGAATCGTTCTGTCTGTATCACCAACCACCACCAGGACGCCCATCTGTCTATATCACCACCACCAGGAATCCTTCTGTATGTATCACCATCACAATTATCACCATGACCACATCCGTCTGTATAACCACCTCCATGAATCCTTCCTGTGTATCACCACCACAACCACCACCAGAGACACATCCTGTCTGTATCACCACCATCACCACCAGGACGCCCATCTGTGTATATCACCACCACCAGGAGTCGTTCTGTCTGAATCACCACCACAACCACCACCACAGCCACATCTGTCTGTATCACCACCACCACCACCAGGACGCCCATATGTCTGCATCACCACCACAACCAACATCTGTGTATAACCACCACCACGACGCAATCTGTCTGTATCACCCACCACCAGGAATCCTTCTGTCTGTATCACCACCACAACCACCACCGGACCCCCTCTGTCTGTATCACCACCAGCAGGAATTCTTCTGTCTGTATTACCACCACAACCACCACCAGGACGACATCTGTCTGTATCACCACCACAACCACCATCAGGACCCCATCTGTCTGCATCACCACCAGCAGGAATCCTTCTGTCTGTATCACCACCACAACCACCACAGGACGACATCCTGAGTATCACCACCACCACCACCAGGACATCCATCTGCCTGTATCACCACCACCACCACCAGGAACATTTCTATCTGTATCACCACCACAGGAATCCTTCTGTCTGTATACCACCACAACCACCACCAGGACCCCCATCTGTCTGTATCACCAGCAGGAATTCTTCTGTCTGTATACCACCACAACCACCACCAGGACGACATCTGTCTGTATCACCACCACAACCACCATCAGGACCCCATCTGTCTATATCACCACCAGCAGGAATCCTTCTGTCTGTATCACCACCACAACCACCACCAGGACGACATCTGTCTTTATCACCACCACTACCACCACCAGGAACCATTCTGCCTGTATCAACCAAAACCACCACCACCACCAGGACCCCATCTGTCTGTATCACCACCATTAGGAATCCTTCAGTCTATATCACCACCACAAGCACCACCAGGACCACATCTATTTATAAAACCACCACCACCACCACAAGGACGACCATCTGTCTGTATCACCATCACCAGGACATCCTTCTGTCTGTATCACCACCACAACCACCACCAGGACCACATCTGTCTGTATCACCACCACCAGGACGCCCATCTGTCTGTATCACCACCACCAGGAATACTTTCTGTCTCTATCACCACCACAACAACCACCAGGACCACATCTGTCTGTCACAACCACCAGGAATACTTCTGTCTGTATCACCACTAACCACCAGGACCACATTTGATCACCACCACTACCACCAGGAATACTTCTGTCTGTATCACCACCACAACCACCAGCAGAACCACATCTGTCTGTATAACCACCACCACCACCACCAGGACGCCCATGTGTCTGTATCACCACCTCCAGGAATCCTTCTGTCTGTATCACCACCACAACCACCACAAGGACCATTTCTGTCTATATAACCACCAACAAAACCAGAACGCCCATCTGTCTGCATCACCACCACCAGTAATCCTTCTGTCTGTATCACCACCACCACCACCAACAGGACCATATCTGTCTGTATAACCACCACCACCACCACCAGGACGCCCATCTGTCTGTTTCACCACCTCCAGGAATCCTTCTCTCTACATCACCACCACAACCACCACCAGGACGCCTGTCTGTCTGTAGTACCACCACCACTTATCCTTCTGTATGTATCACTACCACAACCACCATCAGGACCACATCTGTCTGTATCACCATCACCAGGAATCCTTCTGTCTGAATCACCACCACAACCACCACCAGGACCACTTCTGTCTGTAACACCACCACCACCACCACCATGACGCCCATCTGTCTGTATAACTGTCGCGATCTCACTACCCTTTATACTTGGGGAGTGAAACCTACCCCAAGTTATTAAGAAATAAAGGAACAAATAGGGAACACGGTAATAATTATCCCCACCAAAAACCTACTCAACTAAATGTACTTGAATAAGTAAGAACAGTTGAAATAAGTGAATCACAAAAGGGAAGATAATTAATTAATTCAATTTATGTTCTAAAGGGAGTAATGACTAGCAAACATGAATTTAAGGGAATAAGTAATTGTATATTAAAATAAGAGTGATGCCGGAAGGGCGAAAATATACTGTAAGGAGTTAGACCAAATGAATATTACTTAACATTACTATATTACACAGACATACGAAATATATATATATACAACATTCACTACAAAATGATTATTTCCTACCAAACAGGAGATTCCTTACCACCAGGATCCCTTCCTAGGCCTAACTAAACGTGTCACTAATACCTGATACCCCTAGGGCATTGCAGAAGTCTGGACAAGGCACTAGACAAGGGTCAAGGCTAGAGAACGAATGGACACGTCTAACCTATGCCACGGTTTTTCGCTACTGCGGAGCGTGGGCACGCCGAGGAGCGCGTCTTATCACGTGATCCAGGACATTTGCTAGATATTTTATATAATTAATTAATACTCTCTTGATTTGAACTTAACAGAGTAAGACAATGATGCATATTAATAACATACATAAATATACAATTAACCAAAGTAACTAAGAACAATAATAATATAATAAGTACAATTAACAATTTATTAATAGCTTGTATGAAATGTAGGCGTGAACATATGCCTCACGCTATGCGAGTTCCCGAGCGCTCAGGCACGTGACACCTCCCCCAAAAAATTAAGCTTACAACTAATTGGAAGCGAAAATGGATATACAGCTACACAGTGAAAGTAATAACTAACACAATCGGTTTAAATCAATATGAAGCAAAATAATTCATAATATATACACAAGGTACTCAATGACAATAAAACAAAAAAGTAATTTGCATATAGACATAGTTTCTAAATAATCAGACTCGAGAAAGTGCATCAGCCAACAAGTTCTCTTTTCCACGGATATGGGAAATGTTCAAGTTATAGGGCTGAAGGGATAGAGCCCACCTCAAAAGTCTTCGGTTGGTATGTTTCATCTTGTCAACAAAAGTAAGTGGGTTATGATCAGTGAACAGTTGAATGGGATAAGCAGTGCTGCCAATATATACTTTGAAGTTTTCTAGTGCCATGATCAGTGATAAAGCCTCCTTTTCAATGATGGTCTAGTTTCTTTGATATTTGTTAAATTTTCTAGAAAAACAGCACAGCGGATGAAGCACTTGATCACTCTCACCCTCTTGCAGAAGCACAGCACCGGCGCCAATTTCACTGGCGTCGACATGGAGAGTGAACTGTTTCTGGAGGTCAGGTGCAAGTAGTACAGGAGCATTTGCCAGCAGGGATTTAAGATTCTCAAAAGATTCCTGGCAAGCTGTAGTCCACTTGAAGGTTTTCTTGCCACTCAGCAGGTCAGTCATGGGAGAGGCAACGGAGGAGAAGTTTGGACAAAAACGGCGGTAGTACCCCGCCATACCCAGCAACATCATCACACTCTTCTTATCGCCTGGCACTGGATACTGTTGAATTGCCTCAATTTTGGCTGCTATAGGCTGGACTTCCCCTTGTCCGACCACATGCCCCAAGAAAGTGACGTGGGCATGGCCGAACTCAGTTTTGACGAGGTTCACCGTCAGCTTGCTTGCAGCCAGTACGGAGAAGAGGGCTTGTAGACGACTCATGTGATCTTCCCAGGAACTGCTGAAGACGATAAGGTCGTCTAGGTAACAGCGGACACCTTCCAGACCAGACGTGATGAAATTCATGAGGCGTTGAAAGGTTGCAGGGGCGTTCCGCATACCAAACGGAAGGACTGTGAATTGGTACAACCCCTCAGGAGTGACAAAAGCAGAGATGGCCCTGGAGCGTTCAGTCAGTCTTATCTGGTAGTAGCCCTGGAGGAGATCCAACTTGGTCACGTACCTTGCCTGTCCAAGATCGTCGATCACGTCGTCGATGCGTGGCAAGGGATAACCATCTGGTTCAGTGACGGCATTCACCTTGCGATAATCCACACACAGCCGCATTGACCCATTCGGCTTTGGAACTAGAACAACAGGGGATGCCCATGGACTGATGCTGGGTTCGACGAGGCCTAGCTCTTGAAGACGCTGTACCTCGGCTCGCACACACTCCCGCTTGAAGGCATTAAGACGGTAGGGACGCTGTCGGATTAGCTTGGCTCCCCTGGTCTCAACGTCATGCTCCAGCACTGAACAAGAGAGTGGGTAATCACCAACTATAATAAGATACTCCTGTAATAGAGACTTTATATTATTGGCTTGGTCACTAGAGAGATGGCACAACTTAGCACTGGGGTCCTCCAAGATAGTCGAGTTTTCAACTTTTACACTAGACCCATTCATTATTTCAGAAAAACACTGATCTTTATCATCCTTACACTCTGGCACAATGATACAATTTGGCAAGGATTGATCAACACAAGCAACTGCTTTTCCCAGGGTTTCGTTACGAACATGATATGACTTTAAAAGATTGACATGGATAAGGCGTTTTTTCTTACGCCGTTCAGGGGTGCTAATCACATAATTCACGGACCCCTGTTTTTCTAGTACTTCATATGGACCACTGTATTTGGATTTAAAAGGGTGATCATGTAAGGGCAGGAAGGCCAACACCTGCTCCCCCACTTGGAATTCTCTAGGTTTTGCCTGATGGGCCTTATCAAAATGCAGTTTCATTTTCACCTGAGCATATCTTAAGTTGGACTGGGCAAGTTCTACAGCCAGACGCAACTTCTCCTTGAATTGGACCACATATGAAGCTAAGGGCGTCGCGCTCTGATCACTCAACCAACACTCTTTTAACACCTTAAGAGGCCCTCGCGCCTCATGTCCATAGACGAGCTGGAAGGGCGAGAATCCTAGCGACTCTTGTTTACTGTCCCGAACAGCAAACAAAAGCAGGTCAACTCCCTCGTCCCAATCCTTCCCAGTCTCCAGACAGAAGGTGCGCAACATGAGTTTTAGTGTCTGGTGAAATCTCTCTACCACCCCCTGTGACTGAGGGTGATAGGCCGAAGACCTCAACTGCCGGACTCCCAGGGTTTGCATTACCTGATTAAACAACCGGGAAGTAAAATTGGAACCCTGATCTGACTGCACCACTGTAGGAAGGCCTACTTGAGTGAAGAAGTGGGTTAAGGCTTTGATAACATTCTTCGCTGTGATTCGGCGCAAGGGAATGGCTTCAGGATAACGGGTTGCACAATCAATAATGGTTACCAAGAACTGATGACCACGAGGGGTCTTAGGTAAGGGACCGACACAATCTATGACTACCTTACTAAAGGGCTCTTCAATGACTGGGATAGGCTGCAGAGGGAATGGTTTAACACTGGGGTTCGGTTTCCCCGCCACCTGACAATCATGGCAAGTGCGACAGTAAGAGCTGACGTCTTTCTTCATCCTAGGCCAAAAGAACTGGGATAAAATTTTTGCATAAGTCTTCCTAACTCCTAAATGACCACCCACCCCATCATGAGCGATACTAAGTATGTCCTGCCGCAAAGGTTTGGGAATAACAACTTGATGATGAACTAACCAAGGGTGATTGGCAGGAGAATTGGAAGGACGTAACTTCCGCATTAATACACCAGACCTAGTGTAGTAGCAATTTGATTCTTGCTCAGCTTCTGTCTCAGTAACTGACCTATTGAGAAAACCTACTAGCTCAGGATCCCCTGCTTGTAGCTCAATAAACTTACTCCTAGTGATGGGAGAGGAACCAAAACTAGTGACATCTGGGTTCCTACCTCCATCAGAACTACTCTGGAGGTTATCTGGTTGTGGGGAATCCTCAAAAAATTCACTGAGACCAAGATCAGTATGGTCCGGCTGGATAAGATTATCCTCGGACTTCTCACAGTCCTGGAGGGAAACTTCATCAACTTCACTAGTCCCTTCTACTTCTGTACTGCGGCTCATGCTACGGGTCACAGCACACGCAGGGAACAACCCTGGAAAGTCTACTTCTAACTGCACAGTATTATTCTCGGCAGTGGGACAAGATGAGATCACAACAATAGGGAACATCATGTCGCCAACGAGGTCATTTCCTATCAATAGAGAGACCCCTTCTACAGGTAAGCTATCTACTACTCCTAACGTGACATAACCTGACTTTATGGATGACCGCAGGTACACTTGACAAAGGGGAATACGCGACCCACCGGTCAAACCGTTCACAAGCACCCAGCTACCAGTATAGCATGAATCCAGGAATGGAGCAGCTTCTTTAGTAACAAGAGATAAGGCTGAGCCTGTGTCTCTCAAGAGTTTAACAGAAATGGGTTGACTGAATTGATCCAAAGCTAAGGAACCAGGAGAACAAAATGGTTCAAAGGTTGATATCATAGAAGAGGGGGAAGCATCCAGGGCAACAGTCTGACTGAGGGCAGTGACACAGGGCTCCAATAATTTCTCAGATTGCTCGGCCACCCTGACCAAAAGAGCGGGGGATCCTTGGTGAGAGGAATTTCTTTTCTTTAACTTGAGACAGTCGCTGATGACATGTCCTGGCTTCTTACAGTACCTGCAACTAGAGTTTCTCTCACCAGTAGGAGTGGATCCACCTGTCCCATGGACCATGGGCTCACCCGGGGTAGATGATGCAGAACCTGAGGGTCGGGTCGGTATGACAAGAGGCAGGGACCCCGATGTAGATGTTGGTGTGGGCCGCTTGAAGGAAGTGAAGGACTGGGACATGGGAGCATAAGACCTGGAATTAACATTTCTATTAGTTAAGGAATAATGGTTAGCCACTGGACCAGCATCAGCCAGGGTACAGATACCTCTCTGATCCAAGTGTGCTCGAATGTCGCCTGGGATACACTTTCTAACCTCCTCTAGCAGGATTAGTTCAACAAGCATGTCATGTTCTACATGGGCAGACTCACTTTCAATCCACCTCCGACAAAGGACCTGTTTCTGCCTGAAGAACTCCACAAATGTTTGTTTGTCAGTCTTCCGGCAGTTACGGAATTGTTGCCGGTAGGCTTCAGGAACAAGTTTATAAGCGCTCAAAACCGCGGACTTAACAAGGGCATAGTCTCGACATTGATCCTCAGAGAGGGCAGAAAACACATCTAATGCTTTACCAGTGAAAGATCTATAAATAAGTTGAGACCATTGAGAAACAGGCCATTTGTTAAGTCGGGCAATTTTCTCAAAAAGAGAGAAGAATTTGTCTGGTTCTTCCTCATTAAATTTAGCAACACTGTTGAGACATTTGTCTACACTGAATGTTGAAGTATTACTACCTTGAGCCAAACCTCGTTGTTTGAGAGTTTCCAGCTCCACCTCGAGTCTTTTGAGTTCAACTTGTAAGGCCAAATTACTTGGTGTAACAATTTCCTCTGAATTTCCCGACGGTTGGGCTATGATTTCATTGTCAATAAGGTAGTTGAGGACAGCCTCTTCTAACCTAGCCTTATTCATGGAAGAGCGGCCTTCTACTTCATAATAAGCAGCGAGGGATTGCCACTCTGCCTTAGTAAGCCCCTTCAGTACTTCGGCTGAAGGTGAAGCCAAAAAGCTTTCCAGGTCAAACATGTTGAACTCAAAATCGAGTAGCGAAAAAAAAGTAACCGTGGCAGCTAAGCTAACTAGCTAGCTAATTAATAATATCAAAATGCAATCAACTGTGAAACACAGCAAGGGATTAACCAAACACCTGGTACACAAGATAAGGGTTAACTCACCAGTAGCATAAGCAATAACAGGAGCAATATAAATGAACACTGTGAACACAGCAACTTGCATCCAAAAATACTTAGCGATGAAACAACACCTGGCGAGTAACAACACTTGATATGACACAACAATGGTGGTTAGCTCCCGGACACAGGCCCCCACTTGTCGCGATCCCACTACCCTTTATACTTGGGGAGTGAAACCTACCCCAAGTTATTAACAAATAAAGGAACAAATAGGGAACACGGCAATAATTATCCCCACCAAAAACCTACTCAACTAAATGTACTTGAATAAGTAAGAACAGTTGAAATAAGTGAATCACAAAAGGGAAGATAATTAATTAATTCAATTTATGTTCTAAAGGGAGTAATGACTAGCAAACATGAATTTAAGGGAATAAGTAATTGTATAATAAAATAAGAGTGATGCCGGAAGGGCGAAAATATACCGTAAGGAGTTAGACCAAACGAATATTACTTAACATTACTATATTACACAGACATACGAAATATATATATATACAACATTCACTACAAAATTATTATTTCCTACCAAACAGGAGATTCCTTACCACCAGGATCCCTTCCTAGGCCTAACTAAACGTGTCACTAATACCTGATACCCCTAGGGCATTGCAGAAGTCTGGACAAGGCACTAGACAAGGGTCAAGGCTAGAGAACGAATGGACACGTCTAACCTATGCCACGGTTTTTCGCTACTGAGGAGCGTGGGCAGGCCGAGGAGCGCGTCTCATCACGTGATCCAGGACATTTGCTGGATATTTTATATAATTAATTAATACTCTCTTGATTTGAACTTAACAGAGTAAGACAATGATGCATATGAATAACATACATAAATATACAATTAACCTAAGTAACTAAGAACAATAATAATATAATAAGTACAATTAACAATTTATTAATAGCTTGTATGAAATGTAGGCATGAACATATGCCTCACGCTATGGGAGTTCCCGAGCGCTCAGGCACGTGACAATAACCACCACCGGGAATCCTTGTCTGTATTTCCACCACAACCACCACCAGGACCATGTAATGAGAGGTTTTAAAGGTAGAAGTATATATAGTAGTAGGGAATGTCAAGAGAGGAAGTTTGATAGTTTGGCCGGTTAGTTATTTACACTTTTATTACGTTCTTAAGGGACATTTTGTAAACACCGCTAATACAACTATTTATTATTCACTCAATGACACAGGCACATTAATAGAACATTATATCAAAGTTACTAGCTCATACGTGGCATGGACACATTACTCGAACATTATATTAACGCTACTAGACACTGACTCTCGGACACAAACATGAAATGAATACACTTCCAACGTAAGTAACTCACCCTATGGATAGCTCTGACAAAGTCTCAACTCGAATACGCTGAATAGCTTCAAACATAGGTTGGATGCTTATATGAGCAATAGGGGTTGGGTGTAAACGGGACTGCCCAGTATGGGCCAATAGGCCCGCTGCAGTTTCCTCCATTTTTATGTTCTTATGTTCTTATGTGTGACCTGTGGGAGGCCCAGCAGGTGCTTCTGGACTGTCTCCAATGGGAGACTCTGCTTAGCTGGTGACGCGAGGCTGGGGAGGGAAGTCTCCCTCCCCACCTCGACTATTGACGAGCTTGACTGTCTTCCATCGATAGTGTTGTGACAGTTGTCTGAATATGAATTGGGAATGACTGGTGTAACTAGAATGGCAATGACGAATCAGCGTAATGAGGCCCGTGGACGGGACTGCAGGCACTTTATATGGGGGACAACCAGCTGGCAGATAACCTCTCCCAGTTAAAACTAAACTGGTTACATCTGGACAGCTGTGTTTGCCCAGGTGCGTGATCATGCCCGGGTGTGTCTTGACTAGGTGTGGTTTCATGTCACCCGGCTAACTTAAGCAAATAGTGGACGAGGTCAGGTCCCTTGGGTCCTGACCCAGGGTGTGTCAACTTGGTAAGTGGGGGTACCATGAGGCATGTACATGTACAATACTCCCTGCTACATGTGTTGTAATGTTCTGGGCTGTAAGGTGTGGTCTGAAAAACAATCATTACAACCACATCTGTCTGTATCACCACCACCAGGACGCCCATCTGTCTGCATCACCACCACCAGGAATCCTTCTGTCAGTATCACCACCACAACCACTACCAGGACTACATCTGCCTGTATCACCACCACCACCAGGACCCCTACTGTCTACATCACCACCACCAGGAACCCTTCTGTCTGTATCACCGCCACCACCACCACCAGGACGCCCATCTTTCTGTATCACCACCATCAGGAATCCTTCTGTCTGTATCGCCACCACAACCTCCACCAGGACCACGTCTATCTCTATCACCACCACCAGGACGCCCATCTGTCTGTATCACCACCACCAGGAATCCTTCTGTCTGTATCACAACTACAACCACCACCATGACCACATCTGTCTGTATCACCACCACCCCCATCACGACGCCCAACTGTCTGTATCACCACCACCAGCAATCCTTCTGTCTGTATTAACACCACAACCACCACCAGGACTACATCTGTTTATATCACCACCACCACCACCAGAAACCCTTCTGTGTGTACCACCACTACCACCAGGAATACTTCTATCTGTATCACCATCACCACCAGGAATCCTTCTGTCTGTATCACCACCACAACCACCACAACAACCAATCTGTCTGTATCACCACCACAACCACCACCAGGAACCCTTCTGCCTTTATCACCACCACCACCACCAGGACCCCATCTGTCTGAATCACCACCACCGGGAACCCTTCTGTCTATATCACCACAACCACCAAGAACCCTTCTGTCTGTATCACCACCACCAGGAACTATTCTATCTGTATCACCACCACCACAAGGAACCATTATGTCCATCACCATCACCACCACAAGGAACCCTTCTGTCTGAATTACAAACACAACCAGGACCTAAACTGTTTGTACAACCACCACCACCAGGACGCCCATCGTTCTGTATCACCACCACCAGGAATCCTTCTGTCTGTATCACCACCACAACCACCTCCAGGACCACATCTGTCTCTATCACCACCAACACCACCGACGCCCATCTGTCTGTATCACCACCACCAGGAATCCTTCTGTCTGTATCACCACCACAACCGCCACCAGGACCACATCTGTCTGCATCACCACCACGACCACCAGGAATCCTTCCCGTATGTATCACCACCACAACCACCACCAAGACCACATCTGTCTGTATCACCACCACCACCACCAGGACTCCCCATCTGTCTGTATCACCACCACCAGAAAATCTTCTGTCTGTATCACCACCACAACCACCTCCAGGACCATCTGTCTGTAACACACCACCACCACCAGGACGCCCATCTGTCTGTATCACCATCACCAGGAATCCTTGTGTCTGTATCACCACCACTACCACCAGGACCAGGTCTGTCTCTATCACCACCACCAGGACGCCCATCTGTGTGTATCACCACCACCAGGAATCCTTCTGTCTGTATCACCACCACAACCACCACCAGGACCACATCTGTCTATCACCACACCCACACCAGGAATCTTTCTGTCTGTATCACCACCACTATCACCACCAGGACCACATCTGTCTGTAACACTACCACCACCACCACCAGGACGCCCATCTGTCTGTGTACACCACCAAGAATCCTGCTGCCTGTATCACCTCCACCAAGACTCCTTCTGTCTGTATCACCACCACAACCACCACCAGGACCACATGTGTCTATAACACCACCACCAGGACCACATCTGTCTGTATCACAACCACCATGAATCCTTCTGTCTGTATCACCACCACCACCATGAATCTTTTTGTCTGTATCACCACCACAACCACCATCAGGACCACCTTTGTCTGTATCACCACCACCACCACCAGGACGCCCATCTGTCTGTATCACCACCACCAGGAAATCTTCTGTCTGTATCACCACCACAACCACCTCCATGACCACATCTGTCTCTAACACACCACCACCACCAGGACGCCCATCTGTCTGTATCACCATCACCAGGAATCCTTCTGTCTGTATCACCACCACAACCACCACCAGGTCTGTCTCTATCACCACCACCAGAACGCCCATCTGTCTGCATCACCACCACCAGTAATCCTTCTGTCTGTATCACCACCACCACCACCAACAGGACCATATCCCACCATCACCACAACCACCACCAGGAACTTCTGTCTGTATCACCACCACGACCAATGCCATGACCACATCTGTCTATATCACCACAACAACCACCTGGAACTTTTCTGTCTGTATCACCAAGATAACCACCACTAGACCACACATCTGTCTGTATCACCATGATAAATCTCACCACCAGACCAGATCTGTTCGTATCACCACTACAACCACCAGAAGGCCCATCTGTCTGTATTTCCACCACCTACAAGAATCCTTCTGTCTGTATCACCACCATAACCACCACCAGGACCACATCTGTCTGTATCTCAACCACCTCACCAGGACGCCCATCTGTCTGCAGTGTGCTCACTCACCACCAGAGTCCTTCTGTCTGTACTCACTCCACCACGACCACCAATACCAGACCTCACATCTGTCTGTATCACCACCACCATGACTCCTTATCTCTGTATCAACACCACAACCACCACCAGGACCACTTTTGACTGTATCACCACCACCACAGCCAGGAATCCATCTGTCTGTATCACCACTTAGCCAAATCCACCACAGGTCCACATCTCTGTATCACAAACACAACCACCACCAGGACGCCCATCTGTCTGTATCACCACCACCAGGAATCCTGTCTGTATCACCACAACAACCACCACCAGGACCACATCTGTCTGTAACCCCACCACCACCACCAGGACGCCCATCTGCCTGTATCACCACCACCACCACCACCTCCAGGACGCCCATCTGCCTTTATCACCACCACCAGGAATCCTTCTATCTGTATCACCACCACAACCACCACCAGGAAAAAATCTGTCTGTAACACTACCACCACACCACCAGGACGCCCATCTGTCTATATTACCACCACCAAGAATCCTTTTGTCTGTATCACCACCACCAAGACTCCTGTCTGTATCACCACCACAACCACCACCAGGACCACATGTGTCTATAACACCACCACCAGGACCACATCTGTCTGTATCACCACCACCAGGAATTCCTTTTCTGTCTGTATCACCACCACAACCACCACCAGGACCACATCTGTCTGTATCACAATCACAACCACCAGGAACGCTTCTGTCTGTATCACCACCACCATCAGGAATCTTTTTGTCTGTATCACCACCACAACAACCACCAGGACCACATCTGTCTGTATCACCACCACCAGGACGCCCATCTGTCTGTATCATTATCACCAAGAATCCTTCAATCTGTATCACCATCACAACCACCACCAGGACCACATCTCTATATAGACACCACCAGGAATCCTTCTGTCTCTATCACCACCACAACCACCACCAGGACCACATCTGTCTGTAACACCACCAAGAAGCCCATTTATCTGTATCACCACGACCAACAGGAACCCTTCCGTCTGTGTAAACACCACCACCACCAAGAAGCCCATTTATCTGTAGCACCACGACCAACAGGAACCCTTCCGTCTGTAACACACCACCACCACCACCACACCAAGCATAGCCCATTTATTCGTATCAACACGACCAACAGGAACCCTTCCTTCAGTCAGTATCACCACCAATTGTGATCCCTTCTGCCTGTATTACCACCACCACCACCACCACCAAGAACCCTTCTGTCTATACCACCACCACCACCACCACCAGGACCCCTTTGTCTGTATCACCACCAAACCACCACCACCAAGAACCCTTCTGTCTTTGGCTCACCACCACCACCACCCCTTTAGTCTTTATTATCACCACCAACAACAAGAACCCTTCTCTATATCACCACCACCACCACCACCACCACCAGGACCCGTTTAGTCTGTATCACCACCACGACCAGGAACTATTCTGTCTGTATCACCACCACCACCAGGAACCCTTCCGTCTGTAGTCATCACCTCCACTAGGAACCCTTCTGACTGGATCACCACCACGACTAGGAACCCTTCTGTCTGTATCACCATCACCACCACCAGGAAACCCTCCTTCTGTATCACCATCACCACCACCAAGATCCCTTCTGTCTGTATTACCACCACCACCACCAAGAACCCTTCCGTCTGTATCACAACCACCACAACCACCAGGAACCCTACTGTTTGTATTACCACCACCCCCACCATGACCCCTTCTGTGTGTATCACCATCAACACCACCACCACCAGGAACCCTTCTGTCTGTATCACCATCACCACCACCAGGAAACCCTCCTTCTGTATCACCATCACCACCACCAAGATCCCTTCTGTCTGTATTACCACCACCACCACCAAGAACCCTTCCGTCTGTATCACAACCACCACAACCACCAGGAACCCTATGTATCACCATCAACACCACCACCAGAACCTTTCTGTATCATCACCACCAGGAAACGCTCCTTCTTCATCACCACCAAGATCCTTCTGTCTGTATACCACCACCACCAGGACCCTTTGTATCACCACCCACCACCAGGAACCCTTCTCATCCCCACCACCACCACCCACCAGGAACCCTTCCTATCACAACCACCACAACCAGAACCCTACTGTTGTATTACAACCACCCCCACCATCGACCTCTTTATCACCAACACCACCACCACCAGAGAACCCTTCTGTCTGTATCACCATCACCACCACCAGAAACCCTCCTT
This sequence comes from Homarus americanus, assembly GCF_018991925.1. Taxonomy (NCBI): domain Eukaryota; kingdom Metazoa; phylum Arthropoda; class Malacostraca; order Decapoda; family Nephropidae; genus Homarus; species Homarus americanus. The sequence goes on along the minus strand of NW_024735442.1, from coordinate 5,521,654 downwards.
CTGTATCACCATCACCACCACCAAGATCCCTTCTGTCTGTATTACCACCACCAAGAACCCTTTTGTCTGTATCACCACCATCACCACCACATCCTTCTTCTGTATTACCACCACCAAGAACCCTTCTGTCTCCACCACCAAAACCAAGAACCCTTCCGTCTGTATCACCAACACCACCACATCCCTTCTGTGTGTATTACCACCACTACCACCACCACCAGACCTTCTGTCCGTATTATCACCACCACCACCAGGAACCCTTCTGTCTATATCACCACCACCACCACCAGGACCCCTTTTGTCTATATCACCGCCACCACCACAAACCCTTCTTTCAGAATACCACCACCACCACCACGAACTCTTCTGACTGTATCACCACCACCAGGAACCTTCTGTCTATATCACCACCACACCAATAGACCTTAGAGTTGGGGAGAATAGAAGAAAGTCTACCCAGATCCCAACAGGCAACAAAAACAACGGACTATAGACAAAGGATGCGAGTTTGTTGTGTATAATAAAGTACCAAACCAACAAAATATTCAGCTATCTATAACTTCAACCATATTTAACCTAAACATTAACAGTATATACATATTTATACAACACAAGCCTAGCTACACGGGGAGGCAATATAAGATTACAAATACTTGTGAGTTGAGATGGCAGGATGCAGTATTATAACAGTAGTAGTCACTGTGCCGTAGGTTTAGAGAGTGATCCCATCCACAGAGTGTAGTTTCTCTCGAATTGGAGCTGACAAGACTTGGAGGAAGTGACGCAACAACCAGGATATGGAGAAGGGAAACCTGAGGTAATTAAGACGAGTCATACTGCCCTAGATGGCGGCTCGTGGTGCTGGGTAGGTAGATCAGACAATAGATATGGTGCGTAGAGTTTGGTAGGTAGATCATGACATTGGTGGAGGGTTCGTAACACCCCTCCAAAGACTCTAGAAGGCGAAGGAGGTGATCACCTGGTGCGTCTGGAATGTGGCCGGAGCATTAGAAAAGCCAAACGCCATAACCAAATATTGAAAAAGACCAAATGGAGTTATAAATGCCGAGATTATTATTGCCTATCAGTGAGTCCCACTTGATAATATCCTTTCAGCATGTCCACGGTAGATTTAATTTTTGCACAGCCTATGCTGTCTATTATATCTTCAATCAAAGGTAAAGGGTAGGAGTCTGAGACAGTGACCTGGTTCACTTTACGATAATCGGTACAGAAACGAAAAGTGCCATCGGGTTTTGGAATGAAGGTCCAGAGGTACTAGCTCTAATAGTTATACTTTACAACTTTTTTTTGGCTTTAATGATATGCTGATCAATGATCAGTAACCATCTGAGATTAATAATATCAAAGCTTAAGAACAAACCTAGAGGTCTGACGACTTTAGCAAAGTAATAACTTAGTGAGATCTTTATTGAGATGATCTGAGAAACACTTCAACCACTATTGAGAAAATAGGCTTTTAGTAGAGGCTCAAATTCCAATAGGATCACATATGTCATCTGCCCTGCCCAAGCCCTGACAAACCGTATACAGGTTGGTCATAATGAAGGCCCTCCTCTGACGCTTGAATGTAAAGTTTCAAGCAAATTAATGTAAGTCAGTTAACCCTCAGGTATGCACACAGTTGAGGAGAGTAGCTATCAGCAACTATAGGACCAGTAAACTTGCTAAGGAGAGAGCAATACTTTATCACCTGAGAATGATCTTTAATTTAGGATCACCATTTTTCCTGGACTTTAGCTTGACTGGAGAATGGTCTCAGCGACCTATATTAATACAAACCTCACTATTTATAATCCTAATCGTTCTATAGTAAATCGAACGGGAACCCATTGACCCTGTGCATTCCCGATGAAAGAGTAACAAGTCTAGCCATTCTTGTGTTCATAAAGTATTTGAGCATCGATTTGAAAGTATACTGCCCTGCAACCTTGGGATGTGGGTAAACAGACGTCACGGCCTGAGGCATCACCCGTTTAAAAGATTGCCCGTAAAAATGGGCCCGACTGATTGGATCTCAAGAGCCCTGCAAAAAGGTGCAAAAAGATGTTTGATTACGTTTTTGAAGGATGCTTACAAAAAGCCCAGAGATAATTAACTGGCACTGTGAGGAATTGATTTTAGTCTTTAAAATGGCCCACATAATCCACAAACAATCTTTTCAAATGGTGAAAATACTGATGAGTTACGAGCTACAGTATACCATTTGGTTTCCCACCATTGACAAATATGACAAGATTTTAGTACTCTATTACATCCTTCCAAGTCCAGGCCAATAAAGTTGAGGAGCTTTGTTTTCAGGATCTGTCCCCTGTACCACACAAGGCACCATCTGACTGAGGAGGGCTGATGTATTCCACGTGTCTAGGGGCCCAACTGATTACCAGACAGCACACAGATAAGAGAGGATAGTTTCTTTACAACAGTGGAATTGACATGTATGAGAGTCTAACTGTCTTTAATAGAACACTAGATTCTCAAATATTACAACACTCAATAAAATGAATGCACACAGGCATCAGTCTTCTATATTATCAGCACTTCCCAGCAACCAAGGACAAATAGAAGCAATTCACTAAAGAATAGGAAGAAGATGAGAGATCTGAAATACAAAAACACTATTAGTAAAGGCATTATAAGGAATACGAAACAGGATAGATAGATTAGCCAGCCCGCATCGTAGACACGAATAGGAAAGAACGAGAACCCCTCTATGATTAAAAATTCTTCATAGGAAATTAAGAGAAGAGATCCTGATGGGCCTTCCACACAGAATATTGCCATTGGTTTGACGGGATCCAGAACTTTTAGCAACTTGACACTTTGCTTATGTCTATCGCACTACAGTAGTAGAATACACAAGCTTACAACCTATAAGGTAGACCTGACACACCACCACACTCCAAGGTTATCATCAACAGAGGAGGACCCACATGTCAAGAACACGTCTCAGCACTCACCAGGTAACCCAGCCCCAAATTAACCTCTCCATCCTCCAACATGCTTCCAAGAGAACAGACTATTCCACTTCAGGACTATGTTACAACCTAAATGAGTCTGTATCCTCCAACCACTTAAAACCTGCTTTTGATCAAACCCAACAAATGGAAATGGCTTGGGTTATACAAACTTCAAGCATCCACTACAGTATAGATATTTTTACATGAAATAATATTCAATCTAAAAGTTATAAACTCACGAGCCCAATACAATCAGAACCAAACACTGACAACCCACTGTCCTTGGCCACCATTCTTCCACTACTTTCGTCCAAAATGACCCGCCCATAACGATCTTACCAACACAATAGTTAAAAGCAGGCTTCTTAATGTTTTTACTAAACTGAAAGATTTTCTCTTCGTCTAATTTGTCTAACTCTGCCCCATAATCTCTGGCCTGTTCCAACCTTTCTCTATGTTCCAGAATCATTTCTGTTCTGACTTTCCCTCATGCTCCATCTTTGGTTCATCTCTGGCTTCCGTTCTAACTTGCTCACACCTAACTTTTCGCTCAACTTACTCCAACTGGCTCGGTTCCATCTGGCCTGTTCTAACTTTTCCTCCTGCTCCATTTCGTTTGTCTAAAATTGAGTTTATTTTGATTTCAATCCGAACTCAGCTCGTTCTAGCTCTAAGTCTATTCGTTGTGTTTCTTCTGAAAATAGACCTGATATGTTTCTGAGCGAAGTATAGTAATAAGTTTTTAAGGGCGTTAATCTGTCAAGAAAGACATCTTTTAAACTTTGTTGAACCAACACTCAATTTGTTGATTTTAATATTTTAGCCAGTTGCGAAATGAGTATGGTTGTCATTATTTATCTTCTGGATATTAATGATGTAATTTAGTTACGGAATTTCAAAATCCTGGAGATCAAACCTGAGGTGGCTATTGTTAAGGAAAATAGACAATTAACTACTAATGTAGATAAGATAAGGATTATCTTAGGAGCATCTGTAAAAGTCCCTGAAATTGAACTGTTGTTTTAGGAAATTAATTCTATGATTACCTTCTGAGAAGATCCCAGACAAGGAGAGACTTGAAAGAGTAAAGCTGTCATGCATTAATATAAAGATCCGATTAACAACCCTTGATATAACACTTGGAAGAGGAAGGGTGTATTGATGGTACATAGATCCGATTTGTACAACCTGATTGAAAATATGATTGACCCTGAATGAGATAAATGAGAACAATAAATTTATAATTATGTCCTGTAGAGCAAGGTCCAAGACAATGTGATTGCGGAATAGCCTACCTTGATGGCATGCATGAATAGCCAGATCCGATTATTCTGCGACTGAGCAGAGACTTACTAAGATGGACTGCCAGATGTGGTAATAGGTGTTTTATGACACTTGAACTGATCCACAGTCTGTCAGCCTACTACACAATGATAATACCAAGAGGTGCCAATATAAGAAGGAAACTAACCACCAAAGTAAACGAACAAATGAACAAGGAATAATCACCTAGTTGACAGAGTATGAGGTGGAATAGGTATTTTGGTTGTCAGAGTCCTGTCACGAGGGTCGCCATTTCACATGAAAGGGGGATTAGAATAAAGTCTAACCCAGATCCCAACAGGCAAAAACAAAGGACAATCGGACTATAAAAAAGGTAAGAGCAGATGACGCGGAGTTTTGTTGTATAATAACAAAACTTTCAACAAATATTCAGTCATTCTAGTAATTTACCTAACTACACTTAACGCAAAGACATTAACAGTATATATATTTATACAACATACACTAGCTGGGTGGTGCCAGAGGTTATAAGATTACAAGGCTCTAAGGAGCTGATATTGACGAGGGGAAGGAGGAACTGTAGAAGGTAGGTAGTCACTGTGCCGTCAGAAGGATGGATAGGCAGGATTCCCCAGAGTGCTCTTCCCTGAATTGAGCTGACAAAGAAGATTTGAGGAAGTGGGACGCAACAACCAGTATATGGAGAAGGAAACCCCGGAGGAAGACAGAGTCAACCATCCTTTAGAGGTGCTGTAGGTAGATCAGACAAGAACATGTGGTTCATAGTAGGTAGATTTATGACAACAGAGGGCGTAACAGACACCCATTTGTCTGTATCACAATCACTACAAGGAACCATTCCCTCTCTATCACCATCTCCACCACCACCACCACTAGGATCCCTTCTGTCTGTATTACCACCACCACCAAGAACCCTTCTGTCTATATCACCACCACCACCACCAGGACCCCTTTTTTCTGTATCACCACCAAAACCACCACCACGAAGAACCCTTCTGTCTATATCACCACCACCACCACCACCAGGACCCCTTTAGTCTTCATCACCACCACCACCAAGAACCCTTCTGTCTATATCACCACCACCTGAACCCCTTTAGTCTTGTCACTACCACCACCAGAACCCTTCTGTCAATATCACCACCACCAATAGACCCTTGTCTGTACCACCACACCAGAACCCTTCCTTCTTTATCACCACCACCACCACCACCAGAACTCTTCTGAATGTATCAACGCCACCTCCAGGAACCCCTTCCGTCCGTATCACCACCACCACCAGAACCCTTCTGACTGCATCACCACCAAGACCAAGAACCACTTATCTATATCACCACCACCACCAGGAACCCTTCCGTCTATATCACCACCACCACCAGAACACTTCTGACTCTCACCACCACGGCAAGGAAACCATTCTGTCTGTATCACCACCACCACCAGGAACCATTCTGTCTGTATCACCACCACCACCACCACCAGGAACCCTTCCGTCTGTATCACCACCACCACCAGGAACCCTTCTGACTATATCATCACCACCACCAGAACCCTTCTGTCTATGTCACCATCACCACCAGGAGCCATTCTGTCTAGTATCACCACCACCACCACCATAAACCATTCTGTCTGTACCACCACCACCACCAGGAACCCTTCTGTCTATATCACCACCACCACCACCACCACCAGGAACCCTTCCGACTGTATCACAACCACCACAAACACGAGGAACCCTTCTGTCTGTACACCACCACCACCACCACCACCCCCACCATGACCCTCTGTGTGTATCACCATCATCACACCACCACCACCACCCACCAGGAACCCTTCTGTCTCCATCACCACCACCACCACCACCAGGAACCCTTCGTCTGTATCACCAGCACACCCCACCACCACCACCACCACCACCAGGAACCCTTCCGTCTGTATCACCACCACCACCACCAGGAACCCTTCCGTCTGTATCACCACCACCACCACCACCAGGAACCCTTCCGTCTGTATCACCACCACCACCACCACCACCACCACCAGAACCCTTCCGTCTTTATCACATCACCACCACCACCAGGAACCCTTCCGTCTGCATCACCACTCACCACCACCACCACCACCACCACCACCACAGGAACTCATCGGACTGTATCACCACCACCAACCACCACCAGAACTCTTGACTGCATCACTACCACCATGAGGAACCCTTCCGTCTGTACTCACCACCACCACCAAGAACCTCTTCTGTTCAATTACCACCACCACCACACCCACCACACACCTTCCTGTGTATCGCCTTCAACACCACCACCACCACCACCACCAGGAACCCTCTGTATCACCACCACCACCACCACCACCAGGACCCCTTCTGTACGTACATCACCACCACCACCACCACCAGGAACCCTTCTGTCTGTACACCACCACCCACCACCACCCAGGAACCCTTCTGTCTGTATTACCACAACCTCCACCACCACCACCACCACAGGAACCCCTCTGTATGTATTCCACCACCACCACCACCACCACCAGAACCCTTCCATCTGTACTCACCACCACCACCACCAGGAACCCTTCCGTCTGCATCACCACCACCACCACCACCACCAGCAAACCCTCTGTCTGTATCACCACCACCACCACCACCACCACACCCTCTGACTGCATCACCACCACACCACCACCAGGAACCCTTCCGTCTGTATCACCACCACCACCACCACCACCAGCCAACCCTTCTGTCTGTATCACCACCACCACCACCACCACCAGCAACCCTCTGACTGTATCACCACCACCACCACCACCAGGAACCCTCGTCTTTATCACCACCACCACCACCACCACCAGCAACCTTCTGTCTGTATCACCACCACCACCACCACCAGGAACCCTTCCGTCTGCATCACCACCACCACCACCACCACCAGCAACCCTTCCATCTGTATCACCACCACCACCACCAGGATCCCTTCCGTCTGTATCACCACCACCACCACCACCACCAGCATCCCTTCTGTCTGTATCACCACCACCACCACCACCACCAGAACCCTTCTGTCTGTATCACCACCACCACCACCACCACACCAGCAACCCTCTTCTGACTGTATCACCACCACCACCACCACACCAGGAACCCTTCCGTCTGTATCACCACCACCACCACCACCACCAGCAACCCTTCTGTCTGTATCATCACCAACCACCACCAGAACCCCTTCCATCTGTATCATCACCATCACCACCAGGAACCCTTCTGTCTATATCACCAACACGCCCACCACCAGTAACTCTTCTCACTGTATCACCACCACCACCACCAGGAACCCTTCCGTCTGTATCACCACCACCACCACCACCAGCAACCTTCTGTCTGCATCACCACCACCACCACCACCACCAGCAACCCTTCTGACTGTATCACCACCACCACCACCACCAGGAACCCTTCCTGTATCACCACCACCACCACCACCAGCAACCCTTCTGTCTACCACCACCACCACCACCAGAACTCATCGGACTGTATCACCACCACCACAACCACCACCGGGAACTCTTGACTGCATCACTACCACCATCAGGAACCCTTCCGTCTGTATCACCATCACCACCAGAACCATTCTGTCTGTATCACCACCACCACCATGAACCATTCTGTCTGCATCACCACCACCACCACCAGGATCCCTTCTGTCTGTATCACCAACACCACCACCACCAGGAACTCATTGCGCTGTATCACCACCACCACCACGACCAGAACCCATCACTGTATCACCACCACCACAACCACCACCACAGAACTCTTTGACTGCGTCACACCACCATCAGAACCCTTCCGTCTGTATCACATCACCACCAGGAACCCTTTCGTCTGTATCACCTCCACGCCCAACACCAGTAACTCTTCCGACTCTATCACCACCACCACCAAGAACCCTGTCTGTATCACCACCACCACCACCACCAGGAACTCATCAGACTGTGTCACCACCACCACAACCACCACCTGGAACCTTTTGACTGCATCACTACCACCATCAGGAACCCTTTCGTCTGTATCACCATCACCACCAGGAACCATTCTCTGTATCACCACCACCACCATGAACCATTCTGTCTGCATCACCACCACCACCACCAGGAACCTTTCTGTCTTATCACCACCACCACCACCACCAGGATCCCTCCGTCTGCATCACCACCACCACCACCAGAACCCTTCTGTCTGTATCACATCACCACAACCACACCAGGAACCCTTCTGTCTGTATTCCCACCACCACCACACCTCCACCATGCCTCTCTGTGTACTTCACCAACGCCACCACCACCACCACCACCAGGAACCCTTCTCTGTATCACCACCACCACCACCAGGACCCCCTTCTGTATGTATGACCATCAACACCACCCCCACCACCAGGAACCTTTCGTCTGTATTACCACCACCACCAGGAACCCTTCTGTCTGTTACCACCACCTCCACCACCACCACCACCAGGACCCCTTCTGTGTGTATCACCATCAACACCACCACCACCAACACCACCAGCATCCCTTCTGTCTGTACCACCACCACCACCAGGAACCCTTCTGTCTCTCATCACCACCACCACCACCACCAGGAACCCTTCCCTATCACCACCACCACCACCACCAGGAACCCTTCTGCATCACCAGCACCACCACCACCACACCCCACCAGAAACCCTTCCGTCTGCATCACCACCCCCACCAGGAACCCTCTGTCTCCATCACCACCCACCACCACCTCCAGGAACCCTTCCGTCTGCACCACCACCACCCCACCACCACCACCACCCCACCCCACCTGCAACCCTCCATCCACCACCACCACCACCACCACCACCCACCACCACCACACCACCACCACCACCACCACCACCACCACCACCACACCACCACCACCATCACCCACCACCACCACCACCACAGAACCCTTCCGTCTGCATCA